>NW_020664447.1:19189835-19200528 GCF_002925995.2 Terrapene triunguis | reverse complement strand
CCGCTTCTTCCCCCAGCGTGGCGCTTTCCAGCCCCTCCTCCTCCTCCTCCTCTCACCGGGCAGGCAGCGTGCCACTCAAAATTGGCACGCGTGCCATAGGTTGCCGACCCCTGATTTAAGGTATCTCAATTTTTGGATGCCCGCCTGTAGACACCTTTCAAGGACCTGATTTTCAGAAAGTGCTGAGCAGCTGCCTTTTGAAAAATTGAGCCCTAACATGTGCCAAGATGGACATCCAGAAATGAAGAATCTCAAAATCACTAGCCACTTTTAAAATGCTGCCTTCGCTTCTTGATGTTTCACTTGTTTGTATTTGGTTGGCATTTTCCTGATTTTTACCTGTGCCTTCCCATCTCTATTTACATTATTGCCCATCAACTCACTGATGCTCTTTATTGCACTAATTTCTTTTGCTTACTTATGCCACATGTTGGATACCCTCTGTGTTAAACAGTTATGTCTACAGTCGTTTTCGGCTCCCAGTTGCCTTAATTTTTCAGTCACATCCTTAAATGCTCTTTCCTATAATACAGAGTTATCACAAATCTACCAGTGTTACTAAGCACAGAGTCTGGTCATCTGAGTCTCAAGAAACATACAGAGTTATCTGAGATTGAGTTGAGTGGCTTCTTCATCCCATTGACAAGCCATATCCATTCTTTTCACAAGAGTAATTGTCCAACACTTTCCAGAATCCAGACAGAATATAATTACCCTGGAAGAGTATGTCACTGTATGTTGCTAATGCTCCTTATGAACATGTCCAGAAGTAATGGGCTTAGGGTGACCAGACGTCCCGATAAAATCCCGCATCCCGACCGATGTTTGTCCTGATATTTCGCACTGCCCCGTTTTCTTTCTTTGTTTTTTTTGCTCCGCTGGCGGCACTCCGTTTTTTTTCTCTACCAGCGACCCCCACCCCCAATGTGTCCCGATATTTTCTTCCTCTCAACTGGTCACCCTAAATGAGCAACAACCTCAGAACACATGGAATTATGTCATTAGAACTGGAAAATGCTGGGGGGGAAAGTCTGAGTATAATTATTTTAATTGCTTTCAATGATTTGCACCTCTTGGCCTCACTTACCATGCATATCATCATGACCAAGCAAATAGCAGGAATTTGCTCTGAAACCATGAACTTTAAGTGACCTGACTCTTATTTATACTGAGGCCACTTTGCACCACTCTGGCTATGTAAAGGAGCCATAAAGTAGATGTAATTCACATTTAAACAGTGTAAATGGTCCTTATTGTAAATGAGAATTAGGCCTAAGTGAATATTGTGGAATATTTATGTAGTCTACTTCAAATTAGTATTTGTGAACATTCTCACTGGATACTGGACTATAAGAGTTATGCTTCTTCGTTGATGGCTCAGAAACCTCAGAAACACGAGAGCCATGTATCAAATCACAATGGGTGTTATATACTGAATTGTTGTAATATACCATTCCTGAATAAACTACAGGCCAAGAATGATCTGTGGAGGTTGTTTGAGATAGACCAAGATCTATAAAATAGATAGACCAAGAAAATTGTGAGCTGTTCAAAAGCAATATCCTATCAGAAAAATTAGATGGCAATCATTAATGGAACGAATTCATTACAAATGATTCATTCATCTCTAGTTATGATTCACCAGTTGCTTTAGTTACCTAGTTAGTTACACTTCCAACCACATGAAAGAATATTTCATTGACTGAGTGCCTCTACTTTATTAATTATTAGCGTATTAAGTATTATTATTGTGTCTTTTAAGGTTAGGAATAAACATATTAAAACTTGTTTATGTTAAAACATTGGAATACCCCACACTCCTAGTTCTTTGCACAGGCATGATCTTGTCGCAAAAGCCTGAAAGACCTGGGGGGGGGGAAAGGCTGATACAGAAATATATCCATTTAAGTGACATCCAGACCAGTACAATCCTTGTATCACCAGAAGAATCTAATTTAATGGCCCAGTAGGCAAAAAACTTGAGTGGCAAATAACTCAATAACTTGTGAAAGTGAAGAGAAAAACAATTGCAACACACCTTTGATTTCCTCTAATTTCGTATAACAGATTGAGATCACACACCCTTTTCTTTTTATTATTTCTTTACTGCACAATGGGTACCATATTCTGGTGTTCATAGTGTAGCACAATTTTATCCAGGTTTTTGTCCCATTAAATAGGCCAGATGCAGTCATCTTTTGATAATAATGGGTTACACGTATTTTACACAGATCACAGCCTTAGGCTTACAAGCTCATTTTCATAGGCAAAATAAGAAACCTGTTCACTTGCATTTTGCTTTGTTTCTGCACAGACTAATTTGGTTAGCTGGAGACACCGCAGCCACCCTGATGTGGTACCTGCATGAACAGAAAGAAAGTAATGAATTAATTTCTGTGGTCTGGATCAGTGAATAAAACAATAAGTCCTTCTGGTGACTGTGGTTTACACACTTAACAATATGCAGTCTGTCCCTCACTAGTATTTACCTTATGTTAGCTGAGTCTTACATATATCAATTTTATTTCTCAAAGGTGTATATAAATATGATAATTTGGAAGGCAATCAAGAAGGTGGGATTCATAGAACATTTCATAGTACCATGTCCAGAATATTTAGCCTCAATGTTATAAATGGACCATAATTATGGCGTTGTCAGGCACAATTATTTCTGGAAATGATTGTGTACAATACCCACATCTATAACTTTCTTCAGTTCTTGTGTGAATGAAACTTCCAGAAACTCCTCTGATTAGGTAATGTTGTTCAGGGCTCAGTAATCTCAGAAAACTGAACACGGATATGGAAATACCCAGGAAAGGGAGTTATACATATTTGCATTTCACATACCAGAAACAACTGTATTTGCATAATACAGCTGAGTTCTTATTCAAACATTCCATGGTTTTTTTGTGTCCCTTTCACTGATTGTTTCATAAGAATGATTGTCCAATTCATTTTTACTGTCGTTATTTATTCCTGGTTCTTTTGAGTTTTACTCAAAATGATAGCTGAACATGTTTGCTGCTTCATATCTAGCAATGTCAGCCAATGATCAGCCAAAAAAGAGACCACAAAGATATAAACAGAGGGTATGTGAAACAAACGAGTTTTAAACAATTCACATCTTGTCACAATGGAATAAATGGTCTTATCTGGCTATCAGCTCTCAGAGGCCTAGTGTTAAAACACTCTACCCATCTGGTCTCAGATAAAGGTTGGGCATGTAGGACCACCGTATTGAATGAAATCAATACAGAAGATAACTTTGCAAAGGCATATGTAAGTATCTATTTGAACTAAGTGACACTAGGAAAACACATGAATGCTCCTGAAAATTTTAAATATACCAGTAATGGTAAAATACATGCAATAGGGTTTCTGGGGTCATATATGTCTCTGCCTTTAGGGACACTAGCAAATCCACTTTACTTGGACTCAAGAAGAAAACAGACAATTACTTAAACACTAGAATGTATCTACAGGTACAAATGGGATTTAGGCAATTTATTATGCAGTTTCTTGCACGTATGCAAAGATAAACTGATCATTACATATGAGATCAAGAAAAAATTTAGCACGAACATGTTTTTTGTTGGAGTTCTGCCCTTCTCTTACCACTGAGAAAGCACCATCATATTCTTCTGGGAGTGACTGATTTCAGCAGACTTGCCAGGAATGAAGAGTCATCATAAAATTTTCATGTTTAAACCCAAACAAAGAGATTAGGGATAGGTTTTGGTACAAATGCTTGAGGAGGATCATAAAGGTCAAGTGAACATACAGACAGGGCCACCGAGAGCGGGTTCAGGCCCCGGTGAAAAAATGTTTTCGGGCCCCCCAGCACGGGCGGACTGGCTAAACAGGGCCAACGAGAGGGGGGGGAAGCCGGGCCCGGAAATATTTCGGGCCCCCCAGCAAGGGCGGACCGGCTAAACAGGACCGACAAGAGGGGGCGAAGCCGGGGAAGCCGGGTCGTGGGCCCTCTTCCGGACCGCCGGGCCCCAGTAATTTGTACCGACTTCCCCCCCCTCTCATCGGCCCTGCATACAGAGTAAAGGATGAAAGTATCAGAGATGAGGAAGACACAAAGAGGTTAGAGAACAGAAACCACTAGTTAGTGGGCCTTAATGAAAGATCATCAAAGGATAAGTGGGAGGTTCAGTGGAAAAGAGTCTGGAAATAAAGTGCAAGAAGGACTTTTTTGGAAGTAGAGGAGAAACATCATATATTAAGATCCCTGGAAGATAGATGAAATCAGCATTGTGAGGAGGTGATGGAGTAGTATTCTAGAATTCAATGCAGTGATAATCAGTGGCAGCATATCCAACTATCTGCCACACAAGGGTTTATAGGCTTTCAAAGCTTCCAGAGCTTTAATGTCCATAAAGGGCCAGACTTTGATATACTTACTCATGCGGAATAATACCTTACTCCAGGAGTAATCCTGCTGACTTTATTTTATAAGAAACAATACAATCAGAATTTGCTCAAAGAAATAAAGAACATTTTCAATCCTTGGTGTCTAAACTGAGGGCTTGTCTACACATGGAGTTGTTCCTAATCAACTCCATGTGTGGACATTCTTATTCTGGAATAAATCAGGAATAGCTATTGCACTTTAAATTCAGACTCTCCTTAATCAGAAACAATTTGCAAGTGTGGAGAAACCCTTAGTCCCCTAAATCCATCTTTAAGATCCTAAATAACAGTAGCTTAATCTCCAAAGGTGCTGAGCATGCACAGCTCCCATTGACTTCAGCTAATATTGATTTTTGTGTGCTCAGCAGTGCACTTCTTAAAATTGATTATATTTAGGTATTCAAATATGGATTTAGGAGCCCAACTTCAAGCAGACAGGTTTGAAATGTTGACAAAAAAAATTTTCCGTTGAATTTGTGTTATTAGCACCAGTGTACAAACATATAAAGTGAAGATTCCATAGAGGTAAGGCTTATATTTCACTATTCCAGTAATTAATTACATCACTTCAGTTGAATTTATAATTAATATGCTAAAGATAATCATTCAGTGAAAGTTTTACAAAAGATGGGCATTTTATTCTTTAGAAAAAGAGTGATGAGAAATTAAACTACCTTGCTTAGCATAGACAAGAAGTCACAGAGACTACTCATATTCCTGAAGTAAAGATTGTTCCTGGCCACTGGTACATGAACCAGCACTAGTCATTCAAATGTTTGTGATTGCTGCTCTAAGCTGTCCCTTCCTGTTGTAAAGATGAGTGTCCTCATGCACCACTCCTGCCTATCTGCCACTCACTACAGCACAATAGCCCTCAAAAAAGGATTGGTCTGGTTCAGTTCTGTAATCCTGGTGCATGCTAGAGAGCCTACAGCTGAACAGAAGGCAGCCTGCACTGGTAGTACAGCTGAGGTCCTGGATGCAGATTCAGGAAAGCATTTAAGCATGTGCTTAACTTTGAGCATGTCAAGCACATCCTTAAGTGCTTTCTTAAACAGAAATGGATTCAAGCATGTGTTTAAGTGCTTTCCTGAATAGAGGCCTATATCTGGTAAGTGGATACAACTGCCTGAAAAGTTCTCAGATCACTGGATTATTGTACCATCTTTTCTTTTTGTTATTTTTACTTTGAGGAAAGATTAGAAAAAACACATGCTTGTAGAAAACGGTTTCTAATCACTGCAAGGTATGACGCATATAGGCGTTCCCCAGGATGTTTGTTAATAGTAAAGTGATAGGTGTTTGACTTCACTGATTTCAACAGAAATGTAAATTCTATTGTTGCCCCTTTTCAACCCTAGTGGCTAGTCAAATTTTGGAGCCCTGGGGATGTTCCAGCTGGAAGTAAAAATGGATGGAATCTGGTATTTTCTTTGATGCAATCTTGTTTATTTACAAGGAACGTACAAAGTCCTGCTTCTCCAAAGAAGCAGGAGGAACCAAGAACAAAAGAAGCAGTATCTTAGTTTACAGCCTCAAGCCTCTTTTGCCAAAAGCTCTCTCTTTTGATTTTTCCAGGGTCAGGCTGTGCTTACAGGCTACTGCTTGACTTTCTTGCATTTTGCCTCTGCCTCAACTCAGTTCTGGTCTCAGTTTATGTGTGTTGTTACACACACACATACACACCCTGGTCACAACATACCCAGTGGAGCCTACCACCCACATGATGTAGTTTCCGGGCAGACTATTAGGCCTTGTTTTAGGTGTGGCCCTTTAACCGTCTCTTACAGCTATCTTAAATGAAGGGTATTTTCAAGCATCAGTTTGAATGAGGTTTCACACAGCTCATAACACTATATTAATGATGAGCAAACCTCAAGCATTCAGAATTCAGGGGCTGGCTTGGCTAAGCACTCAAAATTTGGATGCTGAGCCAAACTTCTTGATAACAAATAATGCCAAACATCTCATTAAATTTTTTTTACCCCACTTTATAAGGTCTAAAAAGATGACTCAGGTAATTGTGGTGAAGTGGCAGGTGAAAAAGGAAAAAAAAAATCACATTTTGATCTATTCTAGCATGAGACAATATTATGAGTAGCTGAATGACTCTACCATACAATACTTGTCTGGGCCTTGGTCCCTCAAGACCTTGACTGACGTGCAGCAGTGAGCCAAAGTTGGTTGCATTGCAGCTCAGGTACGAGTGGAGGTAACATATAGGACCAAGATTTAACACTAGGCCCTCCACATTGAGTGGTAAGAAAGCTCAAGCCCATTGCACATCTTCTCCCGTATCCTCAAGGGAGCAAGGTGAGACAGGAACAGGTCATGGAGGGAGAATGGGAATGCCTGAAGGGACATTAGGCTTAGGTGTGATTTTTATTGTGCTAATGAGATGCTTAACTGTGCATTTTCCTCTTATACCTTATTTCTGCTACTAGGCAGAAATTGGCAGCTGGGCAGCAGCTCTCTCAGTAAGCCAAAATTGGGTTGACATGCATTTCCTGTCCTTCTCATCATATTTGTCCTTGTGCTTATACACATAACACTCTGCATGTGTCCTCTAGTGAATTCGTGCCCTCAGTGGAATGAGTTTGGTGTTTCCAGACCAGTTGACAGTGTCTATAGCACAAAAACATTGCCAGAACTGGCAATAATGCCATGCAACCTTGTGGGCAGTCTCAAATAAGAGACTTAGGATACAAAGGGTGTGGAGACTTGGTCCCTCCCTGCCAAGGTTAAGACACACTAGCTGGGCAGTGTCGGGAAGCTTGCCCCACTCTGCCCTTGCTGTACTTGTTCTGTGGGTAGAGGATTTTATTCCCTTAGGGCTGTCAAGCTGGCCTTTTTCAGAAGTGTAAAACTCATAGGAAAAGGGAGAAAAATGTTTTTGAGACCTGCTCTATATTTAAAACTTTTACTAGCTGAATGTCAATTAGGGGTGTGATTTTTTGCTGACATAGCTTTGCTGGTAAAAGCACTAGGGTAGATGCAGTTCTTCCAGCATAACAATGCTTTTGCTGGTATGCCTTACGTCGCTCACTGAGCTGGTATAAACAATGCTGGCAAAAACATTTTATACAGCTGCATGTAAACTAGAAGGGTTTTCTTGTTATCGCTATACTAACAAAACTATTAAGTGTGGACCTGACCTGAGGTACAGTCCAGTTCTGGGGAAAAAACATGACATGAAGTTTTTCATGGGCCTGACAAAGGGAAAATTAGCTGCTTTTGTGTTTTAAACAGAGCTTTCTCTTCCTCTCCCCTCCCAGCTTTCTCTTGGAGTTCTGCTGCCTCACCAATCTGAAGCAATGGCTCACACGAACTGTTTATTGTGGATCTCCCTTTGAAGCATTATACAACAATACCATCCTGCATTTCCTTAAGGTGGATTTCTTATCTCTATGATAGAGGAGAACAATCACATATTTGGTGAGTTCAAACAAGAGCGCACACAATTACAGGAAGTAGAATGTTTGTTAAATGAGGGCAGTTTATAGAAAATCATTTTTATAACTGTGCATGTATTTAATGACAGATTTCAAAAGCAAAGTTCTATAATGCTGCGATATCTCTACTGTGGGTGACACATACAGTACTTTCTAGTGATAAGTAGCCAAAGCAGTATGGTCTAAGGTGACATGGTCTGTACAAAGTTGTCTCTACTATACCTTTGCTCATTGATTTACCCACATTGGTGGAATAAGGTGAAAATTATCCCTTGCATCTGCACCTCCAAGAGTAACTGTGTGGGATACAGGATTCCATCAGGGAAGAATCACTTTAAGGCCCACTGGCAGAAGCTGACTGGGAGATCCATTGAGTCAGTGTATCTCCCAAACAACCTGCTCTGCTGTTGGGCTCTGGTGGGTAGCTGTAGACCCCATCATAGAACAAGAATTGAGGGCCGCTCACTATGCTGTCCAGGCAAACTCTCGACTACACAGGACCTGGATTGCATTGCTGTAGATATGCAATGGACACTGTGGTTGTCAGTTTTTTTCTGCATGAAATCCATGAATTGAAATGTGTGAATAAAGGGACTGCTCACATTGTGCATGGCCAGAGGTAATCTGTTCAGCAGAAAACTTCATATAGTGATTCAAAGATATGCAAGGGCTTTCATTTCCAAGTCTTTAAAGTTAAATATTTACTTTTGGTTTCCCGTAAATAAGAAAGGTGCCGTTGCTTTTCCCAGAAAGCATAAAGATTTCTCTTTTGTTATTCCGTGTGAGTCAGATCCTCCCATCCCCATGATCAAGCAAAGTTAACATAGAATCCAATAAGGAATAATTACACAGAGATGGGAACAGGGGCCCAAATCTTCTATCTCCCAGTCCAGTCCTTTCACTTTGAGATCATATTTGCTCAAGTTTTTCCTTTGAAACTCACTCCTCGCTCAGGCAAAGCTTCCATCAACAGGAAGTGTGGCACTCAGGGGGTCAGCAGAAGGAATTCAGAAACAGCAAGTGTGATCTGGTTAACACTTTAAGTAAAAGCAAAACCAGAATGGCAGGACATGAAAGAGATTATAATCACATCATAAAAAGTGTAGGATATCTGTAAAGTGGCTGCAATCTTAGAGTAATATATGTTAATTACTTAGCAGATCGCTGATGGCATAAAAGTAATTGCTAAGAAGATTTCTGTGTTACTGATATACTATACCTATCAGGAGTTTATTTTATCAGATTCTTAAAAGCAACTGACACTCGTGACAGGATACCTCTGTGAAAGTAAATGCAAAGTTAGATAGAAAAGCCGGAACACTTCCCAGGGGCTTTAGGCTCCGTTCATGAAAAGAAAACGGATCTTGCGCCACTGAAGTCAGTAGAGAGTTTAACTATAGACTTTGGTGGGAGCAGGATCTGGTCTATGGTCCACATCACTGAAATATAAAAGCTTGACGTATGCATAAGCTTGAATGCAGGTTTTAGGTGACGTTAAGAAAAGCATCTGCAACCTTCCATCTGCTGGGGTACTGGCACAGAACCAAAAGTGGGCAATGCTGTCTGCAGAGGGGCCATGTCCCAGACATTCAGTGAATATGCTGAATCAGTGCTAAGCCTCAACAATGTCCACTGACAGGGCTCAAATGCTGCCCCTCCCAGAATAGTAGCTATACCAACCTCTGCCCTTCCTCAGGCTATGCTGGGGCAGGGAGATATAATTTACAACAAGAGGCCAGAGTGAATCTGGCCCAGTGCCAAATAATTTTATTTTTTGCAAAATATAATGAATAGGGTAACAGCCAAGCATGTGAAAAAAATAATACATCTTATCTCTTGCTTTTTTCCAAGCCCTAGAAAGATTGTGTTCATGAATATCACTGCTATGCAAATAAGGAATGTAGGTATAATTTGTCATTTGTTGTGGCAGAGAGGTACAGTGCATACTTAATCAGTGAAAATGGAAGCACTGGCTAGCAAGGATAACTTGAAATAAAATGAGCAATTACTTTTAAATTAAATCTTGTATGAAGTTACCAAGCACAGAGCTGGATCTCTGGGGTAACAAACAACTGTCTATTAGGCTATGTCTACAGCACGGACCTTACAGTGGCAAAGCTGTACTGCTGCAGCTGCACCGCTGTAAGGTCTCCTATGTAGCTGCTCTAAGCCACCTTCAATGAATGGTGGTAGCTATATAGGCGGGAGATGCTCTCCCACTGAAATAGCGCTGTTCACACCCGCACTTTTGTCGATGAAACTTATGTCGGTCAAGGGTGTGTTTTTTTCACACCCCTAACTGACAAAAGTGCTAATGTAGACAAAGCCTTAGTCGGCACCACCACTGAGCAATTACTGCAGATATCTTTGGACATTTAGGCAACTTCACTATGACTATTTTCACGCTCCTTATGTGTTTATTTTCCATCCATATGCTAGCAAATGAATGTACTAGCAAGAACATTCACAGAAACAGCTTATTTTTAAAGACTTGGAGAAAGCAAATTATGAATATGTAACAATGGGTATTCATACTGGAAATATGATTCCAAGAGTTTCATCTGATCAGGCAACAGAAATAGATTGTGAAACCTATATATGCAAACAAAATTACCCAATACAGCTCAAATTGTGAACATCAGATATTCCCAATGAACTGCTAAACAAACAATCTAGAGATAAAAAAAAATTGACAAAAATTATTCTACAAATAATTTTGAATTAAAGAATTTCAAGTTTCAGAGTAGCAGCCGCGTTAGTCTGTATCCGCAAAAAGAACAGGAGTACTTGTGGCACCTTAGAGACTAACAAATTTAGTT
>NW_020664447.1:19080165-19184835 GCF_002925995.2 Terrapene triunguis | reverse complement strand
TTAGAGATATTACCAGTTCAAGTTCTAAACACTCTGGGAAAGTGTAGCTGAGCCCTTTTGTTATAATGGGCCAAACAAAATCCCAGATCTGGGCACCTCAGATATTTGGGAAAATTTAGATCCAGGTCAGAACTTCACAATTAGGTGCCATCTCTAACAGATATTTCAAATTAAATTTTATTTCAAACAGTAATATGTACTTTTTCATTTGGTTTGGTCTGGAAAATGTTCCAGTCTGATGCTTGTCCAAAACTGGGTTAGAAATCCTGCAAGAAAAGGCTCCCCAATAAGATTTCATGTACTCCTCATTTCAAGAAATGTAAGGCGAACCTTTACTGCAATAGTTCACCATTTCTACTTCTGGTCTTTCAGTCAGAAGCAGGAACTGCAGAGTTAGCATAAAAAATAATATAAACATGGAAACAAATTAAGCAATTTAAAAAACACACAAAATTTGAAGAAGTATGTTAAGATTTTTCTTTTCCTGCGTAATTTTCATTTTTGTGCCATCTCTGCAGTTCCTGGTTCTGCAGTGGGAGCTGCAGTTTAGAAGCAGGTCCTATATTTCACCCTATAATATTGTCACAAGTATGTCAAAGGGTAAAGGCTAAATAGTCCACACCTGGAAATTTATTATTCATTATTTGTATGACGGTAGTACCTAGAGACCCTGACTGAGATTGGGTCCCCATTATGTGAGACACATTTACACACAATAAGGTACAGTTCCTACCCCCAAGTAGCTAAACAAGGTGGCCCTGTGAAATCTGATGGGGAAAGTGAGCTGCATTTCTCCTCATCTTTAATCGTTGTGTCAGTGAACAGGGAAGATACAATTAATGCATTTTGGTAAATTTACCAGGTAGTAATCTTGTTCAAATGTTACTCTGTTGTCCTCATAATGGGCTTGATCCTGTCCCACAGAAGTGAAAGGACATTTTGCTGCTGACTTCCATGGGAGCAAGATGAGTCATGAATATATTAGGCCCTCTATTCTGAGGACCAGGACATCTGTAAAATTTGACGTGACAGCTTCAGTTAAAACAAGAATTTTGTGAATTTCAGTCTAAAAACCGAACGAATTCACAACTGGGAAGTGTCAAAGGGTAGGGTTGCCAATCCTCCAGGATTGGCCGGGAGTCTCCAGGAATTAAAGATTAATATTTAATTTAAAAATATGTCGTGCTGAAACCTCCAGGAATATAGCCAACCAAAATTGGCAACCCTATCAATGGGGCATGATTCAGAGTCAGGTTTTTTAAGGGGAAAATGAGCCAGTTCACATTAACACAGGCCAAGAGGCCACAGATGGTCTCCAAACACTCTCTCTCTCTTTTTTTTAAATTGTTATTGAAAGACAAGTTTCCATTTGAACTCAAATGCTAGGCCTCTGGTCTTGAAAAACATATTGGGCACCCCCCACAGGGCTCAGGTTAAGTTCATTCAATCTATTTTATACAGCTACAGTAAGGATCAAACTCAGTTTTTCTTTTTTCCTAACAGGATTGTTTCTGGTCATAAATTCTCAATCAGTGGGCAAGATAGGTTGCACAATTTAGTAAATAGTGTATTTAAAACATGTTTAAAGTCAAAAGAGAAAAGATCTGACAATGGGACATTGTCCTCTTTTGCAGAATTGAAGAGCACCTTCTTTGATTCAGTAACCTTGCTGCACTTTGGTATGAAATTGCCCCTTTTTTGTCCATAAAACTTGCATTTAAAGTGCTTCATTAGCATCTCTCACCAGATCAATAACGTTTCTGCAATCTTAACACTCGTTTCAGTGAAGCCACCGTGTTTTTTCTATTTAACATCTAAAACTCCTTGACAAAGTTCCTTTTAAAATTTACTCCTTTTGTTTCTCCTTGTTTTTTCTGTAAAGATCTTCAAACTTCGATGTACTCCGAGATGACTTCTGAACAAAAATCACGTCTAACCCAGCTAGTAAATCTAGCCTCCATTCAATGGGATTAAATAAGTGCTTCACGGCTATTGTAGGAGGCTCTAAAAAGGATCCTGCATCTTTAAGAGTTTCCTACAATAAATTAAACACATCTCACCCATTGTAAAAGAAAAAAAAGTGACTTAATCCAGCACAGGAGAGCCAGTGTAGATCCACAGTGATGCTATGCTCTAATTCCAAAACACACCCACAGATAAGAGAGCCTAAACTAAATCAACATTCAGTGGGAGCATAAGTTTATTTCCTTTGGAATTCAGCCTTGGACTTCATGTCAACAAAACATAACAAGCCAAAAAAAAAAAAAAGAAAAAGCCAGCCTAGGACCTTAAAAGTCTATAAGCACATGGAATTGCTTTGGTGCAATTTTAATTCAGATCCTTATATATTCCAGTGAAAAAATTCTCTCTTTCCCAAGGTTTTAGACTCCCAGACCTTAGGACACAATTCAGCAATGTACTTGAGCACATGCCTAAATTTAAGCATGTAAGTAGCCCTGTTGAAGTCAATGGGATTAGTCCTGTGCTTAAAGTGAGGCACATGTTTAGGCACCTTGCTTAACTAAGGCCCAAGTGAGAAAGCCCTTTGACCTCATGCATTCTTCTAAGTTAGAATGGAAATAAAGCACTTCAGCCGATTTCCATTCAATTTCAATGCAAAAACCAGTAAATACAGAGAAATGCATGCAGACAGCTATCCCTAAAAAGAGTATCTAAAGTTAATAATGATATGATCCTGGAGACTGGTAATGGCATTTGAACCACTAAGTCAATTAGAATCTGGCCCAAGCTAGTAGTGACTGAAGGTCATTGTCATTTGACGACTGTTGAGTAGCCTACATGAAATGAAACTCCTAACAGACAAGTGTTCACATCACAAAAACACCTTCATAGATTATCCTGTTTTTAGCAATCTCAGCAGAGAGGACACACATTAAATAGGTTTGATGATTATTTTCTCACTCCTGCTGAGGGTTGACAGACATCAAAGGCCTGCAGTGCATTAGTTACTGTAGCTTGCACTATTACTCTCTCTGCTGCACCTGTTCTACGGCTAGAACAGGTCTCTTGGATGCTAGGATGGAACTGAACTTCTCCAAAGTCTTGATGACATATTTGGACCTGGGATTTTGGTATAGCCTGCTGTAGATGTAATGACCAGTTCTACAATCTAGATCCAGATCAAACTTTTTTAGATCAAATGTTTCAGGTGGAGGGTTTTTAAAAAAAAAAAACCCCTCATCTGGTTTGGTTTGTTTCTTTCTCAGAGCCTCAAAGAGGCTGCATGGATTGTATGAGGCTCCACAATATTTCCTGAATAGTGGGAGTTTTGCCAAAAAGATCACGTGAAATAAGCACCTAGTTTAACCACAGTTTGTGTTAGAGGGATCATTTAAAAATAGCAACACATCTTTGGAACATACCTGCAACGCTTGAAGAATGTTTACTGCCAAGGCAATGAATTTTAAGCTGTGCCAGTGGTAAATCAGCTCCAGATTTATTGGCAGAAGCACCTAAATAGAAGGGCAACTGAGGTAGGATCATTCTTATTAGGAGCACTTGTTGAAAAGTGCAGACATTTTTCATGAAAATTTGAATTTTTGAAAAATGTCAGCATCATTATAATTTGGAAGGGGGAAAAAAAAGAGTACAATTTGTTGGTGAAAAATACCAAAAAAAATTCATGGAAATTTCATAAATTTAGAGCCAATTGAAAATATTTCAATTATTACTATGGACACAGTAATAAAATAATAATAAATATTACATTAATTATTATTATGGATGCAGTATTTGTAGCTTTAACCCTGATGTGGAATAGCTAGCTTTACAAATATAAATTTAGTCTCAACACAAAAGGTGCAGAAAATTAGACCATTCAGCTTCCTTTTTGCTGCTGGCTCTAAAATATCTAAAATGTGAAGTGCTGGAGGTCCAGCATTTGCTGATGTTCAGTTTCTAGGGTCAATAAGATCAGCAAATAAAATTTCACCTTCTTGTTCAGCATACTCAGTCCGTATGTGTACTGGCGTCATATCTGCTGATTTTACTGACTTGTGTGACAAGTTGCCTGTAAACCATAAACTATACAGGAGGTGGGGAGGTTGAAATGTAGTCCATTTACGAAGGTTGTGCATTTAAGTTATGTGTAGTCCATGGGTAATGAATCATTTGTCCAAAATAGGGCCGGGGGGTTGTACGTAGTTCAGAAATGTGCCAGTGTGGGGGTGGCTATGGAGATCTTTCAAGTCCATATTAGCATATGTGTTTTCATGCAGTCATAAAAGGCTGTATCAGAAGCCCTGGGAAGGCAGTAATCCATGAAGATGCTAATCCAGCATCCTGTAGATTCCCCCATGAATTTGGCCCCAATCCCATGTGCTAATACAGTGGTCACTAACTCATCGATTCTGATCGACTGGTCGATCCTGGAGACTCTCCCAGTCAATCTCAATCTCCAGCCGCAGCAGTGCAGCGGGGCTCCCTGCTGCTAAGGCAGGCTCCCTGCCTGCCACGGCCTCAGGCCGCTCCTGGAAGCAGCCAGCACGCCCCCAGGTCCCGCAGGGGGCGGGGATAGGCGTCTCTGCGCACTGCCTGCAAGCAGCACCCCCACAGCTCCCATTGGCCCAGGGGCCGCAGAGGTGCATTGGCCCATTCCGGGAGCAGCATGGTCACATGGTGCACTACTGACTGGTAGGATGGGAGAGGTGGCCCGGCTCGTGATGGGGAGGAGGTGCCGATGTGCCTGAGTGGAACCAAGCCCCGCTGCGCCGCCAACTGGGAGCCGCCCGAGGTAAGTGCTCTCCTCCTGGAGCCAGCACCCCATGCCCCAGCCCTGAGCCCCCTCCTGGATCCAGCACTTCATACCCCCTCCTGCACCCTGAGCCCCCTCCTGCACCCCAAGCCCCTACCCCGGCCCTGAGTCCCCTCCCAGAGCCAGCACCTCATACCCCCTCCTGTATCCCAACACTCTGCCCCAACCCGGAGCCCCCTCCTGCACTCAAACTTCCTCCCAGAGCTTGCACCCCCTCCTGCACCCCAACCCTCTGCCCCAGCCCAGTGAAAGTGAATGAGGGTGGGGGAGAGTGATCGATGGGGGGAGGAATGGAGTGAGCAGGCGGGGCCTCAGGGAAGGGAAGGGGTAGAGCCTGGGTTGCCCTTAAATTCAAAAAGTGAACTTGGGCATAAAAAGGTTGGAGACCACTGTGCTAATAGCTGCAAACTTTTCCCATAGCAAGAACTCCAGATAGATCATCACATTTCGGGGAATGGCATATTTTCCATGTCCTCCATGGTAGCTGTCCAGCCCACTCTACTCACAGATGTACTGTTCAGCCACCGTAAGTTTCAGTACTTTGGTGGCAGACATGACAGCCTCGACACCAGAAGCTTGGAATAAGATCTCTTTGCCATTCAGAAACCACAAGAGCTGTTCTGTCCTCCAAAATGTGGCATGCCTGAAATGCCAGAGAAGGCTTATGTAATACTCTGCGGTCACCCTCCTCCCCCCCCACCCCCAAAGCAGTCTGCAATTTTTCAACAAAATTGTGATTTTTAACTTACCATTCTCTGTGCACTCTTTTCACTGTGGTTAATCTGGTTGTGTCCATGGAGCCGCTGGAATCTGAAACATTCCTCTCACAATACATTGTTTTTAAAGTATCATTTTTTGTCCTTGAGATTCCGCAAGGGTTTTTCCTGAGCTCATGCACTGAACTGTTTGTGAATCACTGAGACAATAATTTTCTGTTTTATATATGCTTGCAGACACCTCTATCTCAACTGGCCATTGTACCTCAGCAGCTAAAGCACGCTCCATAAGAAGCCTGCATCTCCGTACCATCACGAACTGGTTCAAGAGGAAGCACTTCCTTGTGAACTTTATAGCTGGCATTATGGACAGGGCCAACAATCTGGTGCAATACCAAAGAGAGAAGGATTCACAACAAGTGGAAAGGCAAATCGAGAGGCAAGCCAAAAGGCACAGGCAGGCTGCAAAGCTTTAAGATAGCATTGAGGCGCGGGAGCAGACGCTTGCATCACAGTTCTCACAACAGGAACATCGTTTAAGGGAGGAAGACTTAGCCAAGCAGAAAGACCTGTTTGAGTGGCTGCTTTCACTAATGGCCACAAGTGTCCAGGCTCCTTCTATACCTACACCACGGCCTGAGTCCCCTCCATGGTGCCATGGATACCATGAATACTAGGAACAACTTAGACAATTCCATGGTTGGGTGGCCAAGACAACTGGGACTTAGCAGCTGAACAGGGCAAGTGTCCTCCCAGAATACTTCCACCTCCATGCTGACTCCCTCCCCACTGAAAGCATCCACCCTGTGCAGATCCCCTGCCCCTTGCAGTCCACCAATTCCTGCAGACTTCCCCACCCAAGCAACAGCGGCAAGTGAGTGCTAAATGCACAAAAAGGGGCAAGGAGAACATGCAGGGGACACGCAAGATTAGGGGATTTTTTTGATAGCACTGTTTGTACTGTTCAGTGTTTGGTTTGGGCACTTTGTTTTATTACTGGTTGTGGTGGTGCTTTATTACTGTTGTAGCAGTGTTCAATTGGCAGCTGGCCTGCCTGGCAATGCTTTAGCATTGTTATTTATGTAATACAAATAAAAGCCACCCTCTGTAGCCCCAGTACCTGTTCTGGCCTTTATCAAGGCCTGTAGCCTGGGGGTTCTCCAGGCTGGAGCTCCCCAGCTCCTCTAGCCTTTCCCCAGCCCTGCTCCATTCTAGGTACCTTTGTCAGCTCCCAGGCAGCCAGAGGGAGAGTCCTCCCAGCTCCTGGCTTCCCTGGTCTTCATAAGGCCAGCTACGGTCTGATTGAGGCAGGGCCCCAGCTGTGGCTGTTTCCCCAATCAGCCAAGGCTTGCTGCTCTCCCTAGCAGCAGCCCTCACGCAACCTCAGCCCTGTCCCAGGGCTGATTTCAAGCCCTTCAGGGCAGGAGCGGGTGACCACCCTGCTACATGGGAGCACAGTGCATCCCTGATTTCTGATGCCTGTGTGCATTCTGCTCCAGCTGTGATGGTTGCACTTTCTGGCAGAGTTTACTAGTTCAGCTGTCCATTACCGACATAGCTCCAACCAGGACAAATGGCTCACCTTTGCCTTCCCAAAGACTGTGAAGAGCACAGCAAGCCACAATAATGCAGACAGCACTGATGACACGGAAATCCAAACAGGTCTGTAGACAGCACCCACAGGATTTCAATCAGCCAAGCACATATGCAACTACCATTCTGCACCTGTAATTAAACCTTCTTTTGCCAGGCTCACTGAGACAATAAGCCAAGGCAAAAGGGGGTACACAGGGTCCCCCAGTATAACAGTGGGGACAGTAATTCCATTTATGACAATGTCATTTGGTGGGACTAGTGTCCAGTTTGTCCATGAAGGCAGATTCCTGATAGGCAGAAAACTCTGGCATCATGAACCTTTCCAGTGCAGTCCACACAGGCATCCACAAGTCAGCTTCTGTCATCCACAATGCCTGTATAATAATGGAGTAGTACCCTTTGGGGTTTATCTGTTCATTTGCCACCTGAGGAGGGCAAACTATGGGCATGAAGCCCATCAATGGTCCCAGCACAGTTTGGAAGCCCCATTCTCATTACCTCAGAAATATTGTTTATGCCCACCACCTTTGGGTAAATCATATGCCTGATCTCATCAGAAACCTCCACTGCCACTGTCAGGGCTGGATTAACTCTCCTGTGGGCCCAGGGCTATTAGATTTTGTGAGGCCTCTTGGAGTTTGGAGTGGGGGAGTGGGCTTAGGGCTGGAGCAGGGGATTTGGATGTGGGAGGGGGTGCAGCTCCAGCTGGGAGGGTGGGCTCTGTGGTGGAACCAGGGATGGGACAGGGATGGGGTTTGGGATGCAGCAGGAGGTTCGAGGTGTGGGCTCTGGATGAGAGTCTGGGTGTAGGAGGGGGCTCAGGGCTGGGACGGGGGTTGGGGTGCAGGTGGGGATGCAGGGTCTGGGAGGGAGTTTGGGTGCAGGAGGGGGCTCCGGCTGGGGTAGAGGCTCCGGCTGGGAGGCGTTTACCTCGGGCGACTCCTGGTTGGTGGCACAGCAGGGCTAAGGCAGGATCCCTGCCTGCCCTGGCTCTGCACTGCTCTGCTCCCCGAGGTGGCATGTCCAGCCCCTAGGCAGAGGGGCCACTCTGCACAGTACCGGCCAATGGGAGCTGCGGAGCTGGCACTGGGAGCAGGGGCAGTGCACAGAGATTCCCTGAATGCCCCTTGCCTAGGGGGCCGTAGGGGCACATCAGCGAGCCAGTGCTCGTGGCTCCAGCCCCGGGGGAGGTGCCGAGGCTCGGGGACCAGTGTCCGGCCCGTGGAGCGGAGACTTGCCACAGGACGGATGAAAAGAAGCAGCGGGCTGCATCCGGCCTGCAGAGCTCCCTTTAGCCCGAGGCCCTGCACTGCAGCCCCTTAAGCCCCTGCATTAATCTGGCCCTGGCCACTGTACCCACAGTTGACTTCCCAACACCCAACTGGTTTGCAGCACATCTGTAGCAGTGTGGGGTAACCAGATTCCAGACATTTACAGCAACCCAATGCCAGACTGATATGACCGCCCTCATATGTGTCTCATGACACTGGCGGGTTGCAGCAAGCTGCTCACAAAGATCCAGAAATGTAGCTTTCTTCATAAGAAAGTTCTGGACCCACAGCTGGACCCATCAGCTGGTCTCCATGATGATGTGAATTCACAAGTCTGTGCTTGTGGCCCTGCTCCAGAAGCAGCTGTCTGAATAGGGGGGCATCACTGGCCATACTGAGAGTGATGAGCAGTATCAGCCAGTTTGTGTCTTGCATGTCTGTATCATCCTCCTCATCCTCCTCCTGTTCCATCATTAGCTCCATCTGGTGCCTGGAGTGGGTCAGAAAATGCTGCTGAAACATCCACCAGCACCTCATGGAAGTTCTGTCTGTTTCCTGTAACAGGAATGAAAGCCCAAGGAAGAGAAGTGCTTGAAATGGTGACTCCTCCATGGTGACTCCTCCATGTTGCTGGCTTTGGTTGCTGGGAGCATACAGACCAAAACGATGGCTTGGCAAGATGTGTTTGCGGGCTGCGACAACTTCCTGTGATGTGAGGGGTGGACAGTCAAGTTTTCCCAAACTGCAAAACAAACAAAATGGATGTGCTACCCATTTCAGGACAGTGCGAGGAAGTCTGGGATATGGTTGGTTGGACTCGGGCCTGTGTACTGCATGAGGATGTTGGAGCCCCGGTGTGGGTCCACACTCAAAAATTTTTAACCTAGGGATTGATTGTGCTTCTTTGTAAGGATAAAGGTGATGCAAATAATTGAAACACCTAACGGGGCATCACCTTATTAAGTCAGCCTCTTAAAGTCCTTAGAAAGTTTTGGAGACAAGGTTGAAGTGCAAGTGGGGGGGACGGGACATAGGAAAGGAATAACATGGCTTTCGGAAGGGAAGGAGTACTATAGATGCAGTATTTACAACGAGACAGACATTTGAAAGAACGATAAATGGAGGGAGTAACTGCTATGTAGCATATGACTTGGTTCCATAGGAGCTGCTATTTGGAATACTGAGATGGATGAGAGGGGAATTTCAAGAAGTGGAGATGATAGAGGAACTGTATGAAAGGTCAAGACCTCAAGTGGTAACAATACATAGAATTTCAGAGAGTTTTGTGGAGATGGTTTGATTGAGAATAGGGAGTATGCTAAATCAGCTTCTCTTCATCTTTGTTATAGAGTTAATTAGCAGGAGAACCACGCCTCTTTGGAGACACAGAGAAAACTAATGTATGCAAACAATTTGGCCCTTTTGGTTGACGGCATAGAGGAATTGGTAAACACGGTATCAGAGTGGGCATCTGTGTTGGAAGACCATGGTTTGAAGGTAAACACAAAGAAAACTGAAGTTATGCAAGAAGGGATGGTGGAAAAAAAGCTGTTGATTGAAGTTTCAGGAGAGAAGCTGAATCAGAAGAAAGAACTTGCGTACTTGGGAGGTGTACTTAGTGTCATTGGAGAGAGACCTGGAGAACTGAAAAGAAGAACCTACTGTGCATGAACGGCAGTGAAAAAGGTGGCAAGACTACTGTGGGACCATCAGCTCAGGAACAAACTGAAAGAATAAGCATATATTTGTGTCCCTGCTTTATGGTTTGGAAACAGTGGGTCTTACGAAGATGAAAGAAAAGAAGATACAAGTAGTAGAAAATAATATACTGTAGACAATGACAGGCAAGCAGAGGACAGACAGAGTTCACATGGAACTTATGGCTCTTATACTATAATGAACCAAACTAAAAGGAAAAAACTAGGGCTGGTCAAAAATATTGATTGGAACATTTTCCTATCAGAAAATGGTTTTCCATCAAAATCAAAATTTTGCACAAGAAAAGACAGATTTTGGTGGCATTTCCAAGAAAACTGAAAAAGATGTTGTATTTCCAGTCAACCAGAAACTAAATGTTTTGGTCTGATTATCTGAAATGAAATATTTAGTTTCAGGTCAATGTTAATATCTGTGTCCACCTGAGTCACTGCAGTGCCTCATGGGCCCTGGCTCCCCGATGCTTCTGGCTCCCTGATTCCCCCATTGTACTCTAGGGGCCTTGGTCCTCAGTTACACAATATTGACCTTGTTGTGCCAGGGATTCTCCCAGTGGCTGAGCTGCCTCAGTGCATCATGGAGTCAACAAACTAAAAGGGTATGTTTTGATATGGGAAAGTCAAATGTTTTATTTTAACCAAAATGTCCAAATGAAACATTTCTAAATTTCCAAATCATTTTCCCCCTGAGTTTTTTGTCCCAATTTGAGATGAAAACAAATGCCAAAACAGTGGAATTTCCTAGGGGTGAGAAATTCCATTTCTTTTTAAACCACACACCATCTAGAAACAGCATATTTTAAGAATAAAGCCACTGTGGGCCTCTGCTCCAATCAGTGCAACTGATTTGTTGCCTCCATAAATTACTTATCTATAGCAAAAAACACATTGCAACAATGGCAGAATGGAATTCATTTTAGGGTTGTGAGAAACCACCATTACAAAACTAGTTTGGTTTGGGGTTTTATTACAAATTGCAAGCTCAAAAGAGATTCATTGAAAATTTGTGAGATTTTGAATTTTTCAGTGAAAACCGTGTGAATGTGGACCAATTTATGACTGGTGGTCTCAAGACCCAGTTAAACTTGATAGTGTTGTTGAATGTCACTTTGACTCTTTATTTCAGATCTCAGGAGGCATATTACTATGAAAATCCAAAGAAATATTTGCATGTTTTCCTGAACTGAAATTTTCAAGATTTGCAGAGCTCTAGTTAATTTAAAGGAAGCTTCAGTTGCACTTGAAATGAGAATCATTTTGAAACTAATACTAAGTGAAAGTATGTATAACATAGTAACCCCACTTTTGACCACTTTGATCTTTTAAATGATCCTCCACGGTAGCAGCAACTAAGCAATTTATCAATACAAGGACAAAATAGAGGAGGAAGTAGAAGTCATTATTCCAGATTTTGTGGTTAAATTACCCTCTCTGTTTAACATACAGGCTATCTCCATCGTATTAGTCACTTACAAATCTTATTGTGTGGGTGAAACATGCGAAAGAAGATTGTTATGACTGGTGGAGGAGAAACTGATCTTCCTGCACTGATACATACTGCTCTCGCCGGAAGCAGGGTAGGGGTGAACATGCTCGGATAAGCCACCAATTCTAGGAATTTCAAACAGTCTCCTGCTGCCTGGGAGAATAGCTTTCTGGTTATAAAGAGTCCCCATGGAAAACGCTGTGCTTTCGGCTTTGCCCAGAATAGGCATCAGCAAACATTTTTTCCAATCTTTGAGGGCTTTAAAATGTCACTGTCACAGGACAGCTGGCCCCTGTGAGTAGAATCGGGACAGCTCCCCTGTGTCTAAGCAGATGAGCCCTGAGTCCAGCCAGGAGGCTGGGCTACCCATGGGCCTGTAAAGGGTTCCCAGAGGGCGGGAAATAGGAGGTAGAAAGGAGTGATTGGAACAGGCTGTGGCTGGGGAAAGAAAGCCATGCTGGAGTGGAGCTAACACCTGTAATGCAGGGCCGGCTTTAGGAAGTGCGGGGCCCGATTCGAACAGTTTCGACGGGGCCCCGGCAGGGATGACTTAAAAAAAAAAACCACGTAAAAAAACCACATGGGGCTTGTACTCACCGGGCCACGCTCCTAGTCTTTGGCGGTGGGTCCTTCACTCGCTCCGGGTCTTCGGCGGCACTGGAGGACTCGCCGCCAAAGACCCGGAGCGAGTGAAGGACCCGCCGCCAAAGTGCCGCCAAAGACCTGGAGTGCTGCCGGGTGAGTAAAAGTTAAAAAGGCGCCTCTAGCCAGGGAAAGGATTCTCTGCCACTTGCCCCCCACTCTGGGCGGCCCTGCCAGTGGGCGCGGGGCCCTCTTAGGCGCGGGGCACGATTCGGGGGAATTGGTGGAATTGGTCTAAAGCCGGCCCTGCTGTAATGGGTTCCTGGGAAAGGGGCCAAGTGCTCAGGGAAGCATCCTCAGGGCTATGGCTCCAGGGAGGGAGCAGAGCTGACTAGAACTGGGAAGCTGTCAGCAGCAGGAATGCCAGAGACCCCTGGGAGAGAGAGTCACATCTGGAACATGGGAAGACTGACCTAGTTGTCAAAGCAGGAGTTGGCAGCCAGGCCAGGTGAGATACTAGGAGAGCAGAGTCTGAGCTATGCCAGAGAGCAGAAAGAGGGTCAGGTATCCCAAGGCAGGCAAGATCAGGTTACCAAGAGATCAGAATCAGGCCATAGAAACAGGTACCACAAGGGAAGCATTCCTAAGCAGGGGAAACTCAACTGCATAGACAATATCAACTTCCTGTTCCTGTTCTTGGTTTAAATAGAAGCAGAGAACCAACCAGAGCCCCCAGAATGCCACCAATCAGATCCCAGAACTGGAACTGAGCTTCTAGTTCTGGCAACCATCACCAGATGGCAGGCTAGAACTTACTGACTCTTAAGTGCCCCTGTCAACAAGCGTTCAAGACCCATGGTCCCTGACAGAGAATAGTCCTGAAGCCTGCGAGAAAGGAGTGAGTTTAAAAATATATTTTTTGTGCTTTATTTGCTTGTGTTACAAGAATAAACCTTTTTTTTTTTCCATGACAGTGATTGTGGTAATTAGAGGCAGGAAACAAAATACCTTTTTTCTAACTCTGTAAAATTTTGTCCCTGAAACATAACATATTAGTGAATTTCAGCAATGTTTTGCAAAAAAACTTTAGCTCTAAGTCGCCATGGGCTGCCTTCTGTGCAAGAGGCAGACCCAACTTCCTTCCCCCCCGACCCCAACCATTGTCACTGTGCAACAGCAGGACACACCTCTGAGTACTGCCACTCATTCTGGAGCAGACTGATCCTGGAGCTAACAGAGCCCTTGAGAAGCTTGACACAGTATTAAAGATCTGTGGGTGCTCATGCGAAAGTTGACGAACATTTTATTTATATATAGTATAGTTGTTGTGACCCCATGTTGTTTAAACACCCTCCTAAATAAAATAAAAAATCCCACATAAACATACAAATACCTTACTTTTAAATTTGGAAATACCTCTTTTTACAGCTTTTTCTGATGCTGCAAATTTTTTTTTAAATTGCTAGCATCATTTATTCAAAAATGGTCAACAACAACAACAACAACAACAGTGTTTATAGAAGAATAAGCCAAGACCTTGCTGAAATGGATCTTTCAAGTTAAAGTGATGACCAGCATGAATGCCTCAGAAATTTCCTGAAGGACACCCCAACTCTGCTAAAGATCTCATCCATCCTGCAACTGAAGTATAAAAGCACTGAAATGTAAAACACACAAACCAAAAAGCAACTAGCTTTTAAGGTCCCCTGAAGACTAAGAACAAGGTGGATCTTTTATAAACACAGCTTCTAGGAAGTCATTCTTTAATTCCACAATACTTTGTTTTTCCATTCAAAGCAGTAAAAAGACTAGATCAAGTTTGTACCATGCAGGACAAACTCATGAAGTGCATTTCAGTCTGTCACTGATCAGCTTTGGAACAGTTACAGCATATGTCTTAGATTAGTAAACCCGACCCACTCTGACCAGATTATGTCCCCTTGTGTGGGTGCACTGGGAGGAGAGAGAATCCAGGGTGCTCCCAGACCCTCTCCACAGCTATAGCCAAACCAGCTGGTATGTGTGCTCCACCTCCCTAGAACATGTAGCAGAATTAGGCCTTCATGTCCACTGTGCATACAATGACCCTCTTTTTTCTCATCCCAGCACAGTTCAGGCTCTCTGGGCCTAGGGTGACCAGGTGTCCGGTTTTTGACTGGCAGCTGCAGTCAGAACTGCTGACCAGGCTGTTAACTGTCCGGTTGGCAGCACCACTCAGCGGGGCTGGCAGGCACCCTGCTAGCCTCCACGCCTTGCAGCTCCTGGGAAGCAGCCAGTACATCCCCTCTCCGGCTCCTACACGAAGGGGCAGTGAGGGGGCTCCGCACACTGCCCCCGCCCCAAGCGCCGCCCCCGCAGCTCGCATTGACTGGGAACCATGGCCAATGGGAGCTGCGGGGATGGCACCTGCAGACGGGGCAGTGTACAGAGCTGCCTGACTGCGCCTCCATGTAGAAGACAGAGGGGGCACATGCTGCAGCTTCTGGGAGCTGCTTGAGGTAAAGGTCACCCAGAGCCTGCACCCCTGACCCCCTCCCGGGCCCCAACCCCCTGCCCCAGCCCTGATCCCCCTCCCACCCTCCAAACCCCTCGATTCCAGCCCAGAGCACCCTCCTGCACCCCAAACCCATCATCCCCAGCCCCACCCCAGAGCCCACACTCCCAGCCGGAGCCCTCACTCCCCCTGCACCCCAACTCCCTGTCCCAGCCCTGATCCCCTTCCCGCCCTCTGAACCCTTCAGTCCCAGCCTGGAGCACCTTCCTACACCCCAAAGCACTCATCCCCAGCCTCACCCCACAGCCCACACCCCCAGCCAGAGTCCTCACCCCCTCCACATGCATCTCAGCTCCAGCCCAGAGTCCCCTTCCTGCACCCCAAATCCCTCATCCCTGGCCCCACATCAGAGCCTGCACCCCCAGCCAGAGCCCTAACACACCCCTTAACCCCTACCCTCAGCCCCAGCCCGGAGCCCCCTCCTGCACCCCAAATCCCTCATCCCCGGCCCCACCCCAGAGCCCGCACCCCCAGCCGGAGCCTCACCCCCTCCTGCACCACCGCCCCCTGAGCCAGCACAGTGAAAATGAGCGAGTGAGTGAGGGTGGGGAAAGCAAGTGACAGAGGGAGAGGAGGATGAAGTGAGCAGGGGCGGGGTCTCAGAGAAAGGGCATGGCATGGGCGGGGTCTCAGAGGAGGGGCAGGGCGGGGGCGGGGCAAGCGTGTTCAGTTTTGTGCTAGTCAGAAGTTGGCAACCTTTCTGGGCCTTATTTCTACTGCCTTACAATTTATATCTTTTTTTATGTGCGCACAAAGAGTGTGTGGTGTGGGCATAAAATGCTGGTCTGAGTGTGCATCTCGAGCAGAGCTAGCACATATCTGTCTACCTGTATTGGGAAGAATACTGCCAGCTGCAGTGTAGACATGACCGAGGTGTATCGATCACATGTTCAATGTCCTTAAACTAATGGTACAATGATTGCACAGGATAACTCAGCTTTCAGTGTGATAACATCATTAATATTAAAAAATCATGGTAATCCTTAGGACATATACAGTATGGTGCCTTTCACACACTGATGGCAGAGCACTTTAGGAGATAAGGACCAATTTCTTCCCACAGACCAATTTCTCCTGCACACAGCAACGAAGTGACTCACCAGAAACCACTCTGAATCAGTGGCAGAGCCTGGAATAGAATCCAGTTCCCTGCTGTAGGCCACTGTGCTTCTTTTAAAGACCCCTTTATTTCTCCATCCCCCTCGGTTCTCTCAGCTGCAGCACTCACTCTCTTTCAACGCAGACCTTAAATAGTCTTCTGCAGCTAATCCTCTTCATGAGGTTCACAGTCATGTTCTTTCTACTTAATTCTGCAGGAAGTAACAATCATTTTCTTAAATATGGCAGGACACTATTTTACAATGCTGAGCTGTGCACAGCCACTGCTCCTTTTGGCAACCTTTTTCAGCAGCTACCAACAGAACAAAGTCAGAGGAAATAGTTCTCTCCCCCGCCCCCAACCCCTCCACTGGGTTTGTTAAGGACAAACTTTCATGCTCTTACCTTTCTATAGCGGATAAGTGTGCTGGCTATAGATCCCACAATGGGAGAAGGAAATGCAAACAAGTTTGCCAAGAGAAAGCACGCATGGGGGGGGGGGGGGATGTAAAAGGAACAAAATGAAAGGGAATTAGATGGGATACAAGAAAATATGACAGCAAGTTGACGACACTGGGAAATTCTCATGCTTTCCACAGTTCCCCTTGTTCTTATTCTGGACATTAGAGACCAAATCCTGCCCACTTTAGAAAATAAATTTGTTCTGAGACTAGTTACTGGAAATTAGAAATAGGCCAAGGAAGCCCAAATCAGATCTTTGTTCCAATTCTTCTGAACCACCAAACCTTCTGATTTTATCTAATCTCTTCCAGAAAATGCTACCTGTTGCCAGCCCTCATTGACTTCAAGGAGGCGCTTGCTTCAAAAATTATGCCAATTATTTGGAGAAGTCAGTCATTAGAAAAGCTCAGCTTTCATGGTACATTTGTTGCCTCTTCAAAGGGCCAAAATAAAGTACAAAATAAAAAGGAATAGCCCACTGTTCAACAACCTCCTGAGTCTCTCCCCTTCCTTCCTATACCCAGGAAGGAATGATATTGAATTGTAGTAGCTTACATCTATCTATAGCTTTTCATTTCATGCACAGAGACCCAAATTCAGCAAGATTCTTAAACAGGTGCCTAACTTTAGCAAGAACTGGAATGCCAAGAGTCAATGCGACTACTCATGTACCAGAAGATAGGCACATGCTTAAATAACTTGCTGAATTAGTGCCAGATTGCCCCTCCAATTCTGGTCTAGCAACCCACTACTTTCTTCTCATTCTAATCAATCCTTAAGACTCTCTTTTCCTACAATGTTCATAAGAAATGAGTCAGCAAAATTAATTATTATTATTTTAAGAAAACTTTTTAGTTGAACCACCAAGATGTGTATGCCTGAATTGAGCAGTCGTGTGATATTATTGCTGTAAAGACTGTCTTTCTACTTCATCCCTTCCCTACTGTTTGTTACTCCTACTTGTAGCATTGTGTTTAAAATTTGATTGTAAAATCTTTGGAGCAGGAATCTTTGCCTTTATATTTGCTCTGCAAAGCATGAGTACATATATGAGCACTTTAAAAAGTAATAATAATTCCATGTGTCCCAAAGCACCTTTGCAAACAATACACAGAACTAAAATGCACTCACTGTTGAGATGCAGCCATCTCTGGGGTGGAACACAGCAGCTGTTAATGGAGAACAAATAGTTTGGGACCAAAAGCAAAGAAGAAACCCTTTATTTGAGTGAAGCTACAGAAGGAATTTTTGGTAAACACAATATATTTACTGAAGCTGAAATTTGGCTGGGTCACCCAAACTCTTGCGGCCCCCCTTCCCTCCAGCCCAAAAAAGGGTCATAGGATCTTTAATGCATACCAATGGTCAAGTCTCAATTTTATGACTCTTAAAATAAAAACAACCATTCTTGAAAGTGAAAACAAAATGAAAAACAAACAGATAAGATGGACCATTCCTACCTTCTCATGGGTAATGTAATTGTCAGTTAATAAACAAACTAGCAGGTGGAACTGTGTGTAGCAAAATATTCATTTTGATCTTCGCTCAGATTTATATTATCCTTGAGATACACACCAGTTACACATATTCATTTAGAAAGAAATAGTAAGTACAGTAAATCTCAAACATAAAGAAGATTTCTATAGAAGGGGGACAGTTGAAAACTGGTGCCACGTTTAAAAAGAGGCACAGTGGTTGCGTCTGAAAGCTATACTGTACCATTTCATTACTTGACCAAAAAACAATATTATCCAGGTAGCTTCTGTCTCCCCACAAAAAATAGTTTGGTGATGGGATATTGAGGCTTTCAATTCTAGGTCACCAATTTGAATGAGCACCAACCAGATTGCTAGTGACCAACCGTTGTTCCCATCTGACAGCTCTTCACTAGCCTACATGAAATGAGTTGGAAGTTTCTGTTTTGTTCCTAATGGACAGGTGTTCACAACACACAAAAACATCATTACATTTGGCACTAACTGAAGTCCTTACTGGCAGTCAAAAAGGAAGACAATGGATGGAATTGGCATGGAAACTGAAAAACTCTCTCATCCCTACAGATGGTCACAGGTCATGAGTGAGGCACATTTGTGGGACAGGGTAAAAGCCTGCACTAAGCTTGGACTGGAACTGTTCTGTCTCTCTGAAAATACAACATATCTGAGGAAAAATCACCTAGTACAGAGTTATTCACTAGGAGGTAGAAAATTTTAGTGTAATAGTGTCCAACAGATTAAGCATAAGTTAGCAATGTGATAAGGCAGGGAAGGAAAAAGGACAACAGTTTGACTGTTACACAGCAAGGAGTAGACAGGAAAGAGTGGATGTGCCATGCCATGTAGCAGGGTGGAAATGGTTCATCTGCATATGGCTTTAATGCAAACACACCTGCAATTATGCATTCACTATTGGTCGATTGATCACCAAAAAGATCATGTTGTGCTAGAAGTTGTTCAGAGAAGAACAAAAATGATCAGAAAGCTGGAATAATTAATTTTAAAAAGATTAAAAGCTAAATTTTCAAAGCTTGATTCAGTGGATACCTAATTATTTGAATAAATAATTAAATAACTACAGTAATAACAGCATTTACAAATGTTTGAAGAATATAAACAGCATGAAGGAAAAGCAGTAATTTAGGATGGTATACAGGAGGGTATATCACAGATCTATTAATCTGTGATATAATCTCCCATGGAAATAGGTAGTTACCCCATAGATTGAGGGTAACATTTTCAAAAGCACCTCAGTGATTTAGGACTCTAAGTCCCATTTTCAAAAGTGAGTTAGGTTTGACTACAATGGGAGTTAGGCACCTAGGCATTTCTGAAAATCCCGTTAGGTGCCTATCTGCATCTTTAGGCACATAAATGTCTTTAAAAATGTGGTCCCTGGCCCTTAGATTCTTTTGAAAATTTCACCCTTAGGGCTGGATTCACAAGAGCACTTAAGTGCCTAACTGCCATTTTAGGAACCTAAATCCAGAATCAGGCCATATTGGGCTTCACAAAGCCCCCATTCAGCTGCCCCTGAACTCTGTAGATGCCTAAATGTGCTTGGCACCTAAATTTTTGCAGTCAGTTCCCCAGGGACCTATGCTTCTGCTTCTGAGCATGAACTCTGCAGCCTCATGCGAGGCATCCGGACACCTAAGCCCCAAAGCGAAGCACAAGAAGATAGGCAATGCTCTGCCTAACTTGCCTGTATGGACAAATAGGGTAGACATGATCAGAGAAGCCTACACAAAATGCCAAGGCGAGAGGAGGAGGCATTCCCTCATAACTTTTAGTGGTTAGGGTACTCACCTGGAATGTGGGAGACCACCAGCTCAAGTCAACCTCTCCATGCTTGCTCTGTCTCTGGCCCAGTGATTCTTTATTTATCTACAGTGGAACAGCTTCAGCTTTGGGCAAGAGAGAGAAAGAGCTAGCAAGCAAGCATTAGATCACTCACCTGAAACGTGGCAGACTCGGAATCCAGGTCCTCTGCGCCAATCACTTTTTAAAATTATTTATCCACAGTGGAACAGCTTCAACAGGAGAGACTGAGGGAACCCCACATCAGAAACTCCCACAGCCCAGTTGTTAGGGCAAGTGCCTCAGAGGTGCAGATCCCAGTTCAAATCCCTTCTCCCATTTAGGCATCTCCCACATCCAGGGGTGAAAGTAACTTAAAGGACTTACTGGTACGCCGGAATCCTGAGCAGGGGGTAGGGCCTCAACCAGAAGGGGCGTGGCCTCAACTGGAAGAGGCAGGGCCTTTAAATCCCCGAGCCCTTTAAATCGCCGCCCAAGCCCCGGGGCTCTCGGCTGCCTCCGCTACCCGCTGGCAGCGGGGCTCTGGTGGCAATTTAAAGGGCCCGGGGCTCCGGCCGCTGCCAGGAGCCCCAGGCCCTTTAAATCGCCGGCCTGGGGAAGCAGGTCCAGTCTGGCGTACCGTACCGGCTTACATTCACCTCTGCCCACATCACAGGTGTCTACCCTAACCACTGGGCTAAGAGTTATGAGGGAAGTCCACCTCCTCACTTAAACAGCAAATGTGCCTAATGTCAAGAGAGGGTTTGCAGCTGAGAAGGAGGTATCATGTTCCTCTGTATCTCATATGGACTGGCTACAGAGCTTGCTTATGTACACCAGATGTGTTCATCATAAAATCTTTTAATACTCTGCCACGTATGGCTATAGCTAGCTTTAAATAAGGTATTTTACATACAGCTAGCTTTAAATAAGGTATTTTACACACCTAGTGATTGAACAGTATAATACAGTTTACCATGGCATTACGGGAGGTAATGCCCTGCAGCCCAAACTTTGGCGCCTGATCCGAGACAGGGGCAGGCCTTAACATACACCCTCCTGGCTTGGCAGGTCCCACTGGCTATTTTAGGTAAGGCGCTGCTCAGCATGCTGGCTTTAGTGAATCCCTTTCTGAGGCACCTATCTCTTCTTCTTTGTGGTATATGGAGCCTAGGTGCCAAACTCAGGCTTTGTGAATCTCAGTGATTCTCTAGGCACCTTGAAGATATTGAGTGTTGCCACACCTGTCACCACACCTAAGGGCTTGATTCCACAAACAATTGGTTTGTGGCATGCTGGCGGGTGAATCTACCCAATTCTAGCCTGCTGCAGACTCACTGTCTGTGTGGATCCTGCTGATGCGCATTAACGGTTTGTGATTCATAGATTCCAAGGCCAGAGGGGACTATTGTGATCATCTAGTCTGACCTCCTGTATTACACAGGCCACAGAACTTCCCCAAAATAATTCCTAGAATATATCCTTCAAAAAACATCCAATGTTGATCTAAAAATTTTCAGTGATAGAGAATCCACCACAACCCTTGATAAATTGCTCCAATGGTTAATTATTTTCACCATTCAAAATTTATCTTATTTCCAGTCTGAATTTGTTTAGCTTCAGCTTCCAGACATTGGCTCATGTTATACATTTCTCTGCTAGATTGAAGAGCACATTGTTAAATATTTGTTCCCCGTGTAGGTTCTTATAAACTGTGATCAAGTCATCCTTAACCTTCTATTTATTAAGCTTAATAGGTCTAGCTGCTTGTGTCTATCACTATAAGGCATGTTTTCTAATCCTTTAATCATTCTCATGGCTCTTCTATGAGAGTTCTGTATGGAGTTCTGTATCAGCTACTCCATTATCTGGCCTGGGATCGATGTCATGCTGATAGGCCTACAATTACCCACGTCATCCTGTTTAGCCTTTTTAATAATTGGCACAATATTAGCTTTCTTCTAGTCTTCTGGAACTTCCCCAATGCTCCAAGACTTCTTGAAAATCAACATTAATGGCCCAGTAAGCTCTTTAGCCAGCTCTACTAGGACTGTTGGATTCAAGTTATCTGGGCCTACTAATTTAAAAATGTCTAACTCTAGTAACTTCTGTTTAACATCCTCCAGAGACCGTAGGGGAATGAAAAGAGTCTTATAACCATATGATGAGACTAGATTATCTGTTTTTCCCCAAATACAGAACAGAAATATTTATTGAACCAACAGCATTGTCAGGATACTTTTTGTTTCTAATATATTTTTTTAATTCCTTATTGTCCTTATCTCTTCTGGCCATAGATTTCTCCTGGTGTCCCTTTGCTTCCCTTATCAATTTCCTACAATCAATTTCCTACAATTCCTAACTTCTGATTTATATTCATGACTATCAACTTCCCCTTTCTTCCATTTCTTTCCATAGATATTAGAAATGGAAGAATGGGGAAGCTGATAGTCATGAATATAAATCAGAAGTTAGGAATTGTAGGAAATTGATAAGGGAAGCAAAGGGACACCAGGAGGAATCTATGGTGAGAGAAGATAAGGACAATATATATAAAATATAGCTACCTTCACTTTACCTCAAAACCAGGTCAGTTTTTTAACCAGTATGGCCTTCTTACTCAGTTGTGGGATTGTGACATTGGGAGCATCTAGTAAGGTGTTCTTAAATGATTCCTGCTGTCTTTCACATTTTTCTGGTTAAATTCTTTCTCCCACTGATTTGCATTTTCATCTAGTCCAATTTCAGAGAAGACTAGATCAAAGTGCATTATCAAACTGTTAATGCACATCGGTAGGGTTCACACAGTCAGTCTCCAGCAAGTTAGTTGCCATGAAGTAATTGTTTGTGTAGACAAGCCCTAAATCTCTTTGTGACTGTAGCCCTAACTGCCTACAACAGTTTTGAAAATGGGACTTAGGGCCAGATTTTCATAGGGGCCTAAATATGCAGATAGGCAACTAGTTGGATTTTCAAAAGTGCCTAAGTAGGTTAGGACTTAGGGCAAGAGTTGTAATGGTATTTAGGTGCCTAAAGATTAAGTCCCAAAAGGAGTTAGGCACCTAGGTGATTTTGAAAACTCCACTAGGCACCTATCCTCATCTAAATACCCTTAAAAAGCCTGCTGAAATTAATATGAGTTAGGTGCTTAACCTGCTTAACCACTTTTGAAAATCCCACTGGATGCCTGTCTGCATCTTTAGGTACCTGGATACCTTTGAAAATCTGGCCCTTAGGTGAAAATTTTACTCTGAGGCTTTTAACTCTAAACTAGACAGTACTGGGTAGTATATTGTAGGGACCAACCTGCACAGGCAGGGGAATGGACTAAATGACCTAACATTGTAGGTATTATCAATTTCCAATTTATTTTATTCTATGAAAAAAATTAGCGTCATCTACAGACTTAATTTTTTATTGCTGTCAATTTGACACTTTCATGAGCCCTAAATTCATTTAAAAAAGAAGAAAAAATATCTTGTGAATTCTTGATATAGAAGAGTTACAGAGCGTCACACAAAGTAAAATTATGCAGGTCTGAAAAGTCAGAGCAGAAGAAAATTCAAATTGTGTCCGTGCAGTTTTAAGGAGGAAAAAATGTGATCTAGTTTTCCTTGATGGTTTTGAGAGGTATTCTTGTACTTTAGGCTTTAGTACATTATTCCTTTGAGGTGTTTCCACCCTTCTTGTTAGAGTCTGCTTCCTGAGAGTGCCAGATTTAAATTTAAACTCAATCCTCTAGACTCCTTTTTCATTTTCCATGGTGTCATTGTTTTTGTTCTGTACTATTAGTTGCATGACCCGAAATTAACAATTTATCATGCTGCCCAGCTAAGAAAAAATGTGGCTGTACAATGGAAAATGTTGCAGAACGTTTCACTTTTGTAGCCAAACTGTATCTAAAATCAGCTTTCAAGCAAGGGTCAGCCCTTTATTTCTCTGTTTCAAGAAAAGAAAAACAACTTGGCAGGAATCTGTTAACTACTGGGTCAAAGACAAGTCAGCTACCAACTACCTGGCAAGGGCATCCAAGTGCTCCCAGATATAGCCATCACTGGTAGTTAAATATGTAACTTACATGTACGTATCACACTGATTGGCCTAAAGGATTCCAAAGCACTATGTGAAACTATTTAAAGAAATTGCTTTACCCACCATTGAAATGTTGACAGCTCATGGATGGATCATGGCAGTTCTTTAGCAGTTCAACTGCACAAACTCTTAGGACATTGAGGAATATTGTATCCAGTTTAAATTTCCTGGGGAATTTAGGAATGCACAGTATAGAACTGCAAGGATCCCCTCACCATCTCTAAAGCTGCAGTAACCTTCACAAGCCAGCAAAGACAGAAAGAGATTCTAGATCTAGTCACAGTTACTGTTGGGAAGAACTGAGAGAGGTTTACAAGTGAGCTCTCTTTTCACCCCCAAATAGGTACTACAGTCCCCAACAGCAGACTGAGCACAGATTCCCTCCACTATTCATCGGGCCCAACCTTCCCTATAAGCAAAGTTAGCACATATGATGTTGAAAGGTTACCACACCCTTTCTGCTGTGTAACACAAGCCCTGGACTGGCCTGTTAGACATTAATTACATGCTCAACTATGAAATATCTGTAGACCTAAGCATAAGCGCCAACTCCGTGGGTGCTCCTGGGCTGGAGCACCCACAGGGGGAAATTGGTAGGTGCTCTGCACCCTCCGGCAGCTCCCCGCCACACCCTCCCACCCCAGCTCACCTCCGCCTCCTCCCCTGAGCGCGCCACCATGTCCTGCTTCTCCCCCTCCCTCCCAGCGCTTGCACGGCAAAACAGCTGTTTCGCACGGCAAGCGGTGGGAGGGAGGAGGAGGAACGTGGCGCGCTCGGGGAAGAGGCAGAGCTGGGGTGGGGATTTGGGGAGAGGTCCAATAGGGGCAGGGAGGGAGTGGAGTCAGGGCGGGGCCGGGGAGGTGTAAGCACCCACCGGCACCAATGAAAGTTGGCACCTGTGGACCTACGTCCAAATGTGCATCCGTTTTTTCCTTCCCAAATCCAGGGCTGCTGCGCCAAGCTTTGTGTGACTTCCTATAACTCTGTGACCCTACATTGTAAATACTGAAGAATGAAGGTGAGGTTGAGCGATGTGGACACACATCTGCATCCACTCACTGCTTCACAATAGAAATCACCACAAGCAAAGTAGCCTGAGGACAGAATAAAAAAAAGAATGTAAAATATTTCTTCAGCTCTGATTTCTGAATTTAGACCATCCTTCTAACATTCAAAGGCAGAGTTCGCTTTGTATAGGACATCCACATGAGGCCACAAGGCAGCTTACACTCATGCTAAATATGTTTTTTCCAGACTGAAGAGCAGACCCTTTGACATAACAAACATTTCAGGGTGAACAGTTTCTTATCATCCCTTTGCATGTTCCATATATGCCCATATCCCCACTCCCCAAGATTTCCACCCAAGCAGAAACTCTTCACTTTGACTTCCCCTATATTCTAAAATCTTATGCATTAGTTTAATTCTCAGTATTTAAATAGAAATTCTTAAATTACCCAGGATAAAGAAGCAGATATTTCACAAATATCTTATCATTGTGTGCTATATGTACACACACACATACAGTGAGATAAGTATGCATGTATATACACACACATTTATAGTTAAACACATACACATTTTTGTAGTCACACACATATAAATATATACCACATACACAGCAGTGAACTCCATGGTATAAATTACAGAACCTGTGGTAACTTGAATTTATCATGCATCTTGACCATCTCATCTGTGTTCATCCCACTAATCTGTCTCATTCAAGATTTATTCTAACATTTCAACCTCTCAGCACAGCAGTTGCAAACAGCCACCATTTTTCAAAGAAAACTATTAACAAAATATTTCAGTCTTTCCTTTCTCACTGTGGAATTTCCACTCACACTGATTCCCTCCCACCCCAGCCAAAAAAGTTACACTAGCCCACAATCCAGGCCAAGTAATAAGCAATTTTGGACCAGTGACAGTTTAAGGTCTGATATTTCACAATGCTTCAAGGGTATCAAGCTAAAAATTTCCCCTTCCCAGTGGAATATACAATGCTTGCATGTAGTCCAGACAGGTTATTAGACGTCATATTTTAAAATCATATTATTATGTACACAAAATTTATTTCAAGTCACTTTTTGATATATGTTTAATATATTACCTTTAATTTTTCTCTCTTTCTGCACATTTGGTTTTATGATAACTACGGCCTACCCAGCTTTACACGTGGAGAAATAGTGCCACATATGTATGTACTGAAAATCTCTAAAAAAATTCTAAAATAGCTGTTCTGCAAAATATGTGACATATATAGAATCCATGGTGGTATGGTATGATGTGGAATAAAGGTTTTATTCATTTTTTGTGATGCCATGGATATTTATGGCTTTGCCACTTATGAGTAACATGAACACCAAATTCATGCTGCTAAACCCTTAATACAACACTATCCTGTATTCTATATATATAGGAGTGTGTGTGTGTGTGTGTGTGTGTGTAACACTTCTGTTCTTTGGTGACTTAGAATTGAAATGTGTTTTAAGGAGAGAGTTATACAAAGAGATAGCGGTTGCTTGACACATTGGGAGGGCATGAGAGTCCGAGGCATAAGAGGCAACATGGAAGTAGATTTGGAACAAGAATGAAATGTGGAAAAAGGAGTAATTAGGAGGGAGTCTTGGGCAGAGCATAGACAGTGGAATGGAATAAGGAACACAGAGAGATGCAGGTGGGAATGGTGGTGTATAGCTGGGAATGGTATTGTGTAGTAATTGTGTCTTAAAGTAAAGACAAGAAGTTTGAATACGATGTGGAAGGTGAGGGGCAGCCACTATATGCCCCCTTTGAACATATACAGTCCATTTGGTGAAATGTTTGATTCATGCCATATGGATGATTTTACGTACTGAAAGTGATGTTGTGAAAAATTTACTGATACAGTATCTGCTTTTATTTTGTTACCTTTGGCAAGAAATATTTGTGCTTAATTCCAGTCAGTTTCCAATATTTCAATAGTAGTTAATGACTGAATTATATGCTAATGTGCCTATAATACAGCATGAAATACAGTCATGATCAAACCTGCTGAACGAAAACCAAGCAAGCAGTCACATCTATGAAATAGTTAATGCTCAAGTACAGAAGCTTGATTATAGGTTAGGAGTAATGTAATCTAGACAGGTGGAAAATGAAGTATGCATTATATCTGCACAGATGGCTAACAGTCAGGGAAGGAAGTATTTCATTTCTGTTAACTCAACCCATTAATTAAAGTATAATTTTTTTTTAAAAAAAGTCTCAGCCAATTCCTCTATTTTTGGCCTGAAAACTAAGGGATTATCTCACTTGTGACATTTATCCCATAAGGAGCTTTATGGGAGACATGGGACAGTTCTGAAATACTTGGCCTCGTCTGGGTACCCAGGACTACTCCTGAAGATGTTATACTGCCTACAAAGAGCAATTTACAATTATTCCCTTCTTCCGACCAAAAAGGAATTGAAAGAATTCTGCAATGTAAAAGTAACAGATGACCCTTTCTTAGTTATTCATTTAGCAGTTAGGCTTGAAGTCACTCATACCATTATCCTTCCCAGTCATGACCCCATGATCATTTCAGATGTATAAACCAGTGACTCACATTTGTATCATATCAGTCTAGAAATGGAAAGATATTTACTTTGAGATCTCACTAAGGCTCCATTTCTACCCCTATTTAGGGAAGAACTTAACCACATGCTGAATTTTAACATTTTTATCAATGCATGTGCTTAAGTGCTTTCCTGAATCAGCGCCTAAGTAATGTGTTAACCATAGGAAACAATGGTTCAGTGTCCTTTTAATACACATAAACATTGTTGAGGAGGTTGGATTATTTTTTGATCACCATAAATTTAAAAGATCTGAATACTTCCCGGACACACTTCTGCATTAGTAACTTTACAATAACAGGAGTACTTGTGGCACCTTAGAGACTAACAAATTTATTAGAGCATAAGCTTTCGTGGGCTACAACCCACTTATCAATCAGTCTCCACTGAGATGAATTTCAGTGCAACAGTAGAATATTTCCTGGGTGGAAAAAGTGTGCTGATAAGGTACATTTCCTGTTTATAGTAAGTTCTTCCCAGTGTGCATCCAGAGGAAATGACTGATGTATTATACAGTATACAGCAGCATCTAGATCAATGCATTACATACATATCCTCAGCTGGTGTAACCAAAGATTTCACTGGAGATGCTCCAATTTACTCTGAGGATCTGGCTCAGTAGTACCTTCTGTAGGTGGTATGAACAGTTTGGACCATGCTATCATTCACAGATAGCACTAATCATCCACTAAATTACATGCACACATACAACATGGCAGGACATTTTGCTCAAAACACAGCCCAATCCCTCCTTTAACTAAGGAGACTCTACTGGTTGCCTATAGCAGCAGGGCCAGCCATTAGAAGGCTGAGATACACATACACACTAGCCAGTATTTCACAAGCATTTTCTGGCAAGTACAGTAGTGTGTTTGGGAGACTCATTCAGGTCACACATTCCCTGTTCATTCTGTCTTTAATCTCTTGATATGTTTGAATCATACACCATGGAATTTGTATGAGATCCAACGGTTGGGAGCTTTTTGGAATTGTGTGTGTTTTAAATGACCTTCCCACATGTTATGGCAAACTCAGAAAAATAGATTGGCGGGAATTTGCCAGATGTCTATTTTACTAAATTTTAGGGCTTTGTATAAATGTGTGATCTGCCTTAAGGATCACCTTGGCTAGGGCAATATACCCTTTTTCACTATTCTCTCTCAGTATATATAGTTATACTAGTCTGAGACTAAGCACAGTCCAAATTCACCAAAACTTTATCCATTGTGTTTGGCAGGGGTCCTCATATGATTCAGTTATATTTATTAACTAATTATTATTATTATGGATTGCTGTAGTGTGCCAAGCATATAAAGAGATGTGAGGTGAAATCCTAGCTCCGTTGAAATTGCTAAGGCTTTTGTCAGTGACTTCGGTGGGGCCAGGATATCACCAATGGTCCCTGTCTTAAAGGGCCTTCAATACAAGCAATTCATGGCAGAACATTGGCAGGAGGGGGAAGTGTCAGCAGACACAGCATCAGTATGATGTGGCTACTCATAGGTATTGTGCAGCGCAGTTGATTATTTGTTCCAAAAATATATATAAAATAAATGACAAAATAGAAAAGGGTAAAAGTAAACTTGGATGCCATAAAGTTAGTCACCTAAATCCAAACTACATAAATAAGTGGCTCAATTTTCAGTGCAGCAGAACATCGACATGTCCCAATGACTTCAGTTAGAATATTAGGTGCTCAGTGCTTCTGAAAATCATGCTACTTATTTAGGTAGCAAAGTATAGATTTAAGTGCTTAACCTCAAGTTTGAAATTTTTTGCCTCCATCTATCAAATGGGATAATATACTGGGCATCCCTTTAGTTTTACCTTTCCCTGTGTATGGCCCAAATAGGAATTTAGGAGCCTAATCCAGGCATCCAAGCTTCAAGATCTTAGCCTAACTGACTTGCCTAGCCAGCAAAATCAGTGACCTAGAGGGAACAGATCCTAAGCATTCTGAATCCCTTTCCCCTAGTCACACTGATAGTTGAGAAGCACCTATTCACAGCCGTGTAATAAACAGCATATATTTCACACAAGCCATGTTTCTTTGGGGAGAGATGAGGGGGGAAGAAAGAGAGCTCTGCATCTCTCTGATTGTTCAGTTAATATGTTTTAAAATAGACGAGAGGAAGGAACATGAAGAGCCATCAGTGAATAACCCCAAACCTCCAACGCTGAACTGTTCATCATGGTCTGAACTTGCCTATTGTGGTTGCACTAAAATTTATTGAAGTCTAGCATGTGCTCATTTTTTCCTGTCCAAAATTAACTGAAAGGGCACTTCACATCTGTCCCTCCAAGAAAAAAAGTGTACTTATTTGGCAAACTTTGTTTAAAAATCTGTTTCTTCCAAAGATTTGTTCTTTGGTTGGTTTTTTTTGTGTGTGTGCGTGTTGCTGCTTTTTTCCCCTATAGGACCTCTCTTTTCCCATCTGTTGACCTCACTTTAGCACTTAGTTTCCCACTTACTTTGCCAAAAATGTATAAAACTTGGGGCGTCTGCTCCAATCTCTTTGTGACTTGTAACTGTATCATTAAACTGACATTTGCTCCATTATAAAGAAGTCCTTGTAACTTTAATTAGACTCTTCTGCTCCATTTGTTCTTGTGCAGTTGCAAGTGTGAAGTAATGTCTCCAAATAGAAATGATAGGGAATGGTCTTGATTAACAGGTTGTGTGAAGAGCCAGAAAGCTGAGTAGAGTTTCTCTCAGTAACTACATCTGTGTTTTCCTCATATAAGATCCTCCCCAGGCAAAATAATATTACTTTAGTTATCATGTGTATCTATGGAGGCCACCTTTACCATCTCCCACTCAAGCACAGAATAATCCCAGTGTGTTGATATTTTACACCTGCACCACAGGAAAAAAAGGAAGGGGCGAGAAGGTAAAGAAAAAAAGTTCCCTTGAGTTTCATCCAGACTTCAGAAATAACTAAGATCACCAGCTCTGCCATTTTCACAGCTTTGTATGCTACAATAACTACAAAAGATACCGTGTGCTGCCATTTCTACCCACAGCAGAGTCCTGAAAGTGATAGAGGTACAAAATGTCTTAATTTTTAATTTTACTAATCAAATAAGATTGTCTACTCATTGTTATTGATAGTTTTGGCTATCATAGTAGAAGGAACTTTATGATTTCTCAAGTGGCGCAAACTATATGCCATATCTGTGTATATATCAGCATCAGAATGTAAGGGCCTGACTTTTTTTTATTTATGGCATACTCAAAACTCACTTAACTAGTCAGCTATTTGGATACTCGGGGATGCAGAACTCACCCATATTGGTACCTTAATTATCAATTATACTAACTCATGGCATATGTCTCTAGACTTCCAATAGCGTCTTTTGAAGACGTTATGAAAAATAGGTAAAGCAAAACTAATGAATGTTTACACCTCCAAAATGCGTTAGCTGAAGTCCCTTACCAGAGACAATTAATGAAACTGTTTAACCACTGAGTGAAAGGTAAAGTCATTTTATGGATTAAAAATCCGTTTTAGAGATAGAAAGCAACGAGTATGAACACATGGTTAATACTCTCTCTGCAAAATATCATCCATAAAGATCTTCAGGAATGAGTGGGCAGAAACCACCTTGAACTTGAACCGTCTTTCATAGCACAAAAGTATCTGGGGATATACTAGAGATTATGTAGCATCCCAACTAGCGTTCTAGAGAGACATCACTAATGATTTTTGTTTGACAGTTTCTGGATTGTCTCTGTCTCTATTACCATATCTCCTTTGAGATCAGGTGTTTACATCACAAGCTCTTCAAATTACTGTGCTGTTATAAAGCTGTCTCGGCACCTGGCTGGAGGTGTTTCAAAGTGGGAACCCAGAAACAGAGGAAACCAAAATTAAGAACACTTCTGACAGCTTTACTCTTATTGACCTCCCTGAGGTCACACAGGAAGTCCAGGGTAGAGTTGGAAAAAGAAGGCAGATCTCCCAAACCCCAGTCCAGTGCCTAAGCCATAATATTGTGTTTTTGGTGTTGAAAAAATAATTTCCCCAGTAACTCCCATAGTTTGTTAAGTGCTGTACACGTCCAGAAGGTAGAGTACCTGCCCAGAAGAGCTTACATTTTTAAAAGACAAAATATAAAAATAAACTGGCCAGGCGTGACAGGCCACATCCTGCAGAGAATTCCTCTGGGCAGTGGAAATTCTCCATTGGCCATCTCTGGCTGTTTTATTGCTTATGCAACACAAAGTGGCCACAGCAGATCAGAGACTCCAGCTCTGCAGTTCTACAGCTGAGAATCTCAAAGCACTGTATCAACAGTAATGAACTGAGGATCGCAATCTTCAAAAGTTAGCTAATGATTCTCAGTGCCTCATTTTGGGGATTCAAATCTCAAGTTCAAAACCCCTACTTCCCCAGTTGAGGTACCCAAAAAAGTGGTGACTTTTGAAAATGTAAAGTCATGTGATTCACCCATTGTCACCTGGGAATACTGAAGCAAAGATGTAACTGGAACCCAGATCCTCTTTGTCTCACTTCTGCCTCTTAGCCACAAAGCCAGTTTTTCTTGCTAATTTGATTTTTTTAAAACAAATAAAGGGATGTCTCAACTCTAATTTGAACGTGAAGCACTATCATATCATGATTTCATTTTCCCCCTACATTTCTCACACGCATAAGCAATACTTTCTTGGCTCATTTATTAACATACCAGTGTCAATTTTTACCATTTTACACTTCTGTAAGGACTAATATCCAGGCAACTACTCAGACACTGAGAAACAAGAGCTTTCAGTTCATATGTGCCTCTTCCTTCAGAGTTGCCTTTCACCACCAAAGAAAATCCCAAACAATAACAAACCAAAAAAGCCTAAACTTTTGGCTAGGTTTCCAGCAACTAATTTTATCTGTCATGAGCTGCTATTTTCTGTCTGAGAGAGGGATTGTTCCAACTTTAAAAAAAAAGAAAGGAAAAGATGGAAAATATACTCAAAGCAACATCTGTGTTGTCTGATTTTATTAAAGCATTTTGTCTTTGTTACCCAGAAATAACAAAATACCAAGCCCTTCCCATCAGTATTCATGATGTCTGTCTTTTCATACAAAACCCTCTGAAAGAAAATTCCCCCTGGAAAAAAATACTTTATAAAAAAAGCAGATTGCGAGACAGATGATTGTATTGTTTAATCAAATTTCCATCTGAAAACTCTTCTCCTAGAGTTAGAGTTGGCTCGACCAGTTAGGCACGGGCACAGCGAGGCACGTGGAAGTATAAAATAGCAGCTCCTCCATTTTATTATCTCCCTTGAGTTTTGCAATTGGCAAATGAAAAAGAAACTGGGGAACAAAGGTACCGGACATAAATTAAGCCCCAGCTTTTAAAGTTCAAACTGAATTTTCTTTATTTTTCTACAGCTGTCAGATAAGCAGGGTAAAATCACTAATGCATGTTTAATGTATAAAAACTCATAATGTTCAGTAGTACGACCTCCATTGGAGACATTAGTTCAGGCCAGTGAACTTGGAGCAAGTCGAGTGTGGAAATGTGGAATTGGGCCAGTGACCCCTACCAGTGCCTGTCATATCTGCTGAAAGCAAACTTGTCAAATATATAAGGGGCAGAAGGAGGACAAGTGTATCCTTAAACCAGGAGCAAGCGGCAAAGCCAAGATGCCCATAATTTATTCACTTTTGTCTGTTGTTCAGTAATGGCCTCAGCAATCCCAAGAACAAAAAGTCTGGTTATGGTCAACCTTTCAACCCTGTCCAGCCTGTGGTCCTTTCCTTTCATAAAATCCTCAACGCTGGCAAGTGCACTGATACTGTATGTAAACATTTTTTGAAACTTTCCTCTGAGTGATAAAAAAACTATATGTGCTTTGCTGTTATCTCTTGAAATGTACTCTGTCAAGCACAAGCGGAAAAAAAATATTTCCAGGACTGCAAGCCTGATGTAGGAAAGAGAGAAAAACTATTTAATACTAATTATGTAGCTGTTTTTCATAATGTTACTTTAAGATATTACACCCAAAGAATTTTAAACATCTGTTTTACTTTTTAACAACTAGATTTCATTCACTTTATGTATTTCACTCTACTTTGGCCATGAAATGGAATTAGTCCATAGCCAGTTTCTACTCAGGTTCATTTTCTAGTTTTCATGCACTAGCACAATGAGACAGGGGCGGGGGATGTGAAAATCCAGTAAGGTTACATCATTTCGTTATTACCATGAAAATAATTGTGTTATCTAGCGTCATCATTTATAGACAAAAATTCATGGAAACATGTCCATTAATATTAGGTTTTGTGAAATTTAAAAAAAAAAACCTACCTAAAGGTGGCCCTTTAATTTTTACCACAATTTTTCCCAGCATGATAATTAAAGATTTTCTTTTAATTTATCATTCTGTTAATTTTATTGTATTGGAACCTAAAATGTATAAACCATAGTGTGTGGTCTAAATTGTATTGCACTAACATTTATCTATAATTGTGACCAGGATCCCAGAGGGAGCCAAGAGAGGTCACTCAATTAGGGTGAACTGCAAGGAATGGGACAGACAATCCCCAAAGCTGGTGGATATTCCAATACTTAGATTTACCAAGCCAGCGCAAAACAACTTCTTTATTACCTCACTGGTTGCCCAGAAGCCAACAATATAATTCCCTTAAAGTAACCCAGCCTTAGGCCTCCATCCAGGTACCCAAGTCAAATATGATGAGGATTTCTGAAAATCTTATTTCATCATATAAAAAAGTTCTACCAATCCCAAAGGATCGGACACATTACCTCCCAGGTTAATGAATATTCTAGATCTTACCCAAAGTCACGCTTACAGCCAATTCTTATTAACTAAACTAAAATTTATTAAAAAAGGAAAGAATATAGGTTAAAAAGGTCAGTATACATACAGACACGAGTCAATCTTGAGATTCAGATTCATAGCAGAGATGAAACAACAAGGAGTCCTTGTGGCACCTTAGAGACTAACAAATTTATTTGGGCATAAGCTTTCGTGGGCTAAAACCTACATCATCAGATGTCTTAGTCTTCCCCTGCATGAAACCTCAAGCAGATCTGCGATGACCCAAGATCAAGACCCAAGATTCTTTTATACAGTTTCTGGCCTTCTTTGACAAGTCGGAGTCCCTTGGCTTATAATAGGCAAGTAGGTCCATCACTGGTACTTAGCTACACGAATTAACATAAGGCAATTGCCTGTTTTCCACCATTCATGGATGATTGGCTATACATTTCAAAGAGAGATGAATACAGTGATATTCCGTGTTTACAGTTCATTTAAATGCTAAGAGGTTCTTTTGATCTCCAAATTAACAGAATACAGCATAGACAGGGACTGTTGATTATATTGTTGACCACTACCAATATATATGTAAATACACAAAAACATTATCTCCCCATATGTCTTTAAGGGTTGAATTTGAGTCATTCATCCCACAGGAAGCATAACCCTTTCTGGTCATGCATCACAATAACATAATCAAAGAGGGACAAAATATGTCCTCTCTTGTACATGTGCAATTCTCATTGATTTCAGTAGCAGTTGTGTGAGGCCAAAATTCAGGTTAATGAACCTAAGGGTATGTCTTCACTGCAGAGTTAATACAAGTTACCTGTATTCGAATTACTCCTCTGGAATTAGCCTAACTCAAGTAAGAGCAACCAGACTGCAACTTAACACTTGCTGCTGAGTTCACATTGGCGCCGCACTCACTGGTGTGTGATGCGAAAACTTCTAAGAGCTCATCCCATGGTTCTAAATGATGCAGTAAGCTGAATTCTATTAATCCTTTCCCAGTGAATTGTGGGAGAACTTTTTTCTTCTTTTCTGGGCTCACAGGGGATAAGTGGGAAGCTATTGGAGGACTAGCAGTACTCAAATGACACTAACTTACATCCACACTTCAGAGTGGTCATATTTTCAGCTGATGAGTTATGCTCACTTGAGTTTTAACCTATACCTCCTCTCAAGCCAACTAATTCAAGTTAAAAGCACTACCATACTTGAATTAAGGGGTTTTGTGTGTGGACGGAACTCAAGTTAGGAGCAACACCTTAGTTATGATGTGAGTTAACTTTTCAGTGAAGACAAGCTCTATGAATATGACTGAAACTATCATTGCCACAGAGTGATTTTATCTAGCATAAGAATTACAAGAGAATTTCATATGCACAAAAATTAAATTAAACAGGGAGGTCTGAATAACAAGAGGCATGGCCACAACCTAATAATCTTACTATGTCTGGAGACAGTTAAATCTCTCATACTTCAGAAAAGAATACTCAACTGGAGCTCACCGAACAACACGAGAAGGGATACTCCATATGAATTCAAAAAGCCAAATTCAGAGGTTGCACCTGCTTACACTATGTCTCAATTTAGCTGATGTTTTGAAAAACACATATAGAGTTTCTGCTTGAACAGAAGCTTTGTCACTAACTTAAACTGGACTCATTGGGAGTAGATGTAGGCATATCACATGCATTGATTTCACAAGCAAAAGAATCTCATCTATGCTCCTCAGCTTCATCAAATTCAGCAATGCACCCTTTCTACAATATTCGTATGGTGACATTGCCACATGTATCTGGCATCCAATTCTCCACAAGCCAATTCGTATAATCTCTTTGGCAACATGCGTCATCTTGCTATACATGGTATCCAATGAAGGATAAGAAAAGAACAGGTTAGCTCTCCAATCAGACAATCTGAACTTTTAGGAACATTTTGGCAAAATAATTAACAATCAATTACTGAAAATACATATTTGCAAGTGTAAATTCCTATGCCAGGCAATGTGGAATGTGGGGGGTTTTGGCTTTCACTCCGGTTGCCTCTTTGAGGCCCATTGCAATGAAGTCTGACAGCTCAGCTTCACATGTGTTGGGATGATTTCAATGTATACAGGCAAAGAGCAGTGAATTGGCCCTTCACCTTTTGCCTTCATCTCCGAGAAGCCTGGTAGTATCCCTATAAGTAGACAAGGAGTGTATTAGAAGATGTTAATGGACCAATTGCCAAACACTTGTTTCTAAAACATTATTATAGGCAGGACTTGTGCACCACCCATTAAGGTTGCTTGACACTTCCCATTATAAGACCACAGTGGCTTATAATTTTGCCAAGTTTTAACCATTTGGGCTGAAATTTTCTATGCCAAGTGTTTGCCTCGGGCTGTTTATTTGGAAGGTTTGCACCAAAGCTGTTTAGCCCAGTCTAAGAATGAGGCTAGGGGAAAATACATAGTTTTACCCATGTTAAAACAATTCTGGTGACTTTTTCTTTGAATAACTCTAGCATCTCCATGTTTTTGAGTAGGGCATGGTATTTGGCAGGGGGCTAGCCTTACTATCAAGGATGTGCCTTTTCTGTTCCTGTGGAAATCTGCCCAAATTTGGCCAAGTTTCAAGACTGAGAGCCTTTGAAAAAAACACCAGTTTGCATGTGCTCAGTAGAGATTTCTTAGATTTTGACAGCTAAAATCGCTGAAGATTTCATCCTCACTGAGCTTCTTACAGTTCCTAGTGCTGACCAGATTGCGCATGCTCCAGCACTAAAGAATGACTGAGCATGCCCCAGCCCAGGACTAGAGGAGCCAAGCCAAACTTCCCCTGTAATGTCAACTCCTTACAGGGATGGTCCCAGGTTCCAGGACTGACAGCAGGGAGCCTGTCTCTCCTCTGCTCTCAATGACCCTACTTCACCCCCAACCTGCTGGGCCCAGGCAACTTGGAAGAGGAAGCCTCCCAACTCAAATGTAGAGGACACAAGAGCCCAACCATAGGGTGGTGCAGGGAGGAGTTTGGGACAAGACTCCTGGTAAGAATGAGACTGGGAGGAAGAAGCAAGAAGGGAGATATTGTGACTGGGAGCTGGAAGGGGAGACTGGGAGCCAAGGGAGCAAACTGAGACTGTTTGGGCAAGGAGACTGGGACTGAGAGCATAAGTGGGTGACTTGGAAGGAAAGCTGGAAATGGTAAAGCAAGGGCACAGAGACTGGGAGCCAGGATGGACCAAGGGGAGGCTGTGACTGGATGGACAAGGAGACTGGGACTGGGATCTGAGGTGGGTGGAGGGGAGGCTGGAACTGGTTGACAAGAAGGCTAGGACTGGGAGTGGAGAGAGAGAGATCAGATGAGGACCTGCAAGGTTAAAACTGGGATTGGATGGGCAAGGAGACAGGATGAAAAGTTGGGGCAGGGGGGAACTGGGACTAGCTAAACAAAAAGACGGGAAGGATGGGGGGAAAGACTTGGAGCTGAGTCTGGGACTTGGATAGGGAGCGCCGAGGAGCAGAGTAGGACAAGTTGTGCAAGGAGAATGAGAATAGGATGAGAAACCAGGGTGAGGAAGAGACAGGACTGACAAAGACAGATTGGAGGGAATGGGAAAGAAGGGCTCAAGCCTGATGAGGAACAGGCAGAAAAGGAGCACTCTCCCCTCCAGAGCCAGGAATATAACCCGAGACTTATAAGTGTCACCACTAACTCTGCTGTCAGCAAATATCTGTGAAACCCAGTGGCAAAGTGTGTGTCTCATCCCCTTCTAGTGCTAGCTCACATAGAGGATGACAACCTACTATTGCTATCAGTTACTCCCATAGCGCAAGTAGCAGAGATCATGGTGGAATTTCTGTTTAGTCAGTTTGTTTTTTAAACAAAGTAGGAAATTACACACAAAACCCTACATTAATAGTACATTCAGGTTGAAAAGTCAAGCACTCAAAAGTTAGGAAATGCCAGGATTTTTTTCAGAAAAAAAAATCAAAAGTTTTGGTTTGACATATTAAAAACAAAACATTTCAATTCAAAATTACTTTTCATTTCAAATTTTACCTCAAATTTATTGAAAATTGAAAAAAGGTTTTTAAAAAATTAAATGAAAGGTTTTGTTTGAATCAAAACAATTTTTTTTTCAATTCACCAAAAAAATTTTCTTCAATTTTCGTTCAGCAACCAAACCAAAAAAATCAGTTATTTCCACAGCTCTAGTCATGATCACAGTCTTGGTTGTTCTTCCCCCGACACTGCCACAGAATTCTCCATTACAAAGCTCAGCTATTCAGGCTGTGGGCAAGAAGGAATATTTGACCCAATAACTTTCACAAGAATTGTGTGGCTCAACTCCCCAGAGGTCTTTAGTTGTGTCATCCAAGGACGTCAAGGTGCTTTACAAAAATTAATTAAGCTTTACTATACACACCAGCTTACCCCCACTATACAGGTAGGGAAACTTAGGTACAGAATGGTCAAGTCATTTGCCAAGGTCACTGGATAGGTCTACACTGCAGCTGGGAGGTGTGATTCTAAGCACAGATAGACAGACTCATGATAGCATAGCACTGCGGATATTGAGGCGGGGCAGCAGCAACATCCACACTGCTATTTTTAGTGCATTAGTTCAAGCTAAGGTAGCATGAATCTGTCTACCCACGTTGGGAATCACACCTCCCAGCTGCAGTGCAGACATACCCAAAGTAGTGCAGACATACCCAATCGGAGTAGACATCAGGAGTTGTGATTCTCAGGCCCTGTTCTAACCACTAACGATGACATGTCCTTGAAATTATAGGAATTCATGTTCTTTTAGTTGCTGATTTTAAATATTAAAGTACCTTTTTTTAATGGATCTTTAAACGTTGTAAAGCATAGAGGTGACTCCCATTATATTCCCAGACTGCAGAATGGTGAATGAATTACGTTTCCTCTACCCCACCTACCCATTCTAACCAGAAAACTTTTTGTTTGGGTTTTCTGGTGGCTTATTTCCACAAGAAACGTTGGCACCATTTGGTATTAACATGCAAGAATCCACCTGGCCCTGCTGGTTTTCTGTACTGTCTGCAGAACACAAGGCTCAGTCTGCCCTAGCACAGCATATGGTATCAGGGAGGTAGCAAATTAGGAGTTTGGCGCTGATGGATCTACAACAACATAGATCCACCAGCCAGTCCCCCCATAATGTAGGACTAAGCACAGCAGCCTTAAGGCTACAGTAACTGCAGTGGCTTCTGCAGAGTAGCCAGACGTGTGTATGGACTACTACTCCCACCATATTCCCCTCCATAAAGAGCATATTGGACACTAGTGAGGAAATACTGCACTTAATGCAAATACATGTTTCACCCAAGTCTTTCGGTTTAAACAGCAGCAAGATCTGTAATTTTGCCTTTTTTGTTGATTTTATAGCTTGAGTTCTATTATTTGGTGTAACTAACCTAATTTTTAAATGTATACCAATTTGAAATTTCCAAGAGCTGTTCATGGACAGTCTTATTTTTCATTTGTATCTACAATGAAAATATAGGCAGGAATTTCTACCCCAAAAAACATTTCCACAATTCAATTGACTTTATTAACATTTATAATCCCTTTATCCATCTTGCTCAGGAGTCCTCTCTTCTTCTTCACACAATATCACCATTGTTGGCCAAAGAGCCTTCTTCTATGCAGCTCATGCTGTTTGGAAAAGTCCTTGAGTAGGATTATCAAAGCTACGTACGAGGTCCAATTCCCATTTTAATGATAACGGGGCATCCAAGTCCTTTAGGTGACTTTGAAAATCAGTCTCCTGTTTTTAATCAATTAAAATCTAATTTGAATACATATCTTTTTCTCCCAGGGCAACACCTCTCAATTTTTCTCTTTCTTTCTGTTTGCTTCCATTCTTCCTTTCTGTAATAGCACTATTTAACGCTCTAGACCATTTTGGAATAGTTTGCATGAAAGCAGCTATAGCGAATAAACTTGTTTCTCATCCACTTCCAATCATCACATGAAATTTGCCAATTTCCATCTGGCTGATCTGGTCAATCTGCCAATATTGCCATTTTTGTGAATAAATAATTTGAGATTTACAAGAACAAATTCTATGAGCGAAAAAGTAGAACTAAACAATGTGTATAACAGAAGCAGATGTACCTATTATAGTATTACCCAAGATCTAGACTGGAGACAACGTGGATAAAATTAATACATTACTAAATTAATCTGAACATGCTTGACTTAGTTTTTTAGCATCACTCGTGTTATTTTTTGAGAGTAAAAATAAAATTCAAACTTTGTAACATCAAACTTGCTAAGTTGTGATCATAGCATCAAAAACTCTGCATTCCCACGGCTATAAAAATAATTAAGCTGATGTTACATATTTCCAAACATAGCTGGCAGCAGCTTTTAACTCAGATGCAGTAACCTCTTACGATGTAAAATTCAGCACTAAAACTAACTGATATATTTTGTATCAAACTTGAATTGGTTTCCTGAATGACATTTTAACACAATAATGCCAGGATCAATAGCTGCTGTCCAGCCTGTATTAGCGGAGTAAACATTAAGTTCTTATGTTCCTTTCAGAAAGTACAAAAGTTACTTTAACTTGAAGCCATATGGCCTGGAGACATGTTGATATATCTCAGCAATAAAGGGTTATATTACAGAAGGACTGTGTAGAGGAGATCAGAAAGGCTAGGTTGGCTACTTGACCAGTGTCACATCACTGAACTCCATGTAAAGAGTCTGAACAAAGTGACATGAACTCATCTGTGACCACTGTCTAGAAGCTGAGACCTTTAACAATGGCAGCACCTGCCAGATCCCCGTTCTCCTCCCCAATAAAGTTACCAACAGCCCCCTCACTGTTCTGTCATGTGCCTGGCACAAGGCCCCTATTGTTACGATCCACTCTCACTCCAATAATTTCTCCTCTAAATGACACTGCAACACCACAGGTCATTTCAAGGGGGCTGAAAAGAAAGATTTTGCATCTGTTTTGAGTTGTAGGCACCAGGGGGGGAGGGAAAAAAAGGGGGGGAGGGGATTCAAAACCCCTTGATAGCTGGCAAATGGTAATAGCAAAATGTCTCTATTGTTTGTGTCTGAACAAACAACCATACTACATGAGAGTTTTTATTGTCCTCAAGGCAATCTGCCACAAATGTTCCCCTTTGCCCATACTCTACAAAGAAGAATAAAAAAACCTCACCACAATAGTCACAGTTAGAAAATCTTAGTGAGAGTTTAATGACCAGCTACCAACTAATGGCTGGTGGCTAACATATGGCAGCGCTTGGCCCCTTCACATATTGATTAAAAATAATTTGAAACGTAACGTCAAGTTTGTTTGACAAGGTTCCAGTTTCTCAGCAGCCACTTAATGGTTATAAAACGGAAGGGGGAAGGCTTAAATGCTAACCCAAGGCAGAGGAGTTACAAATTCATTGTCACATTACATAATTTAGTATATTACATTCACCCAAGGTTAAAGCCAACACTTTTTCGCCCCCTCACATTGTAAGATTTGCTGATTTGGAAAGAAGCAAAGCAGCTCCATGCAAATTGCAAACTTTTAAAAGATTATTTTCATTATACACAAATGTTGATTGTAATAAAATAAAGTATTTTATTTTAGTCACACAAAATCAATGAAAACTACAGCACAATTCTATTCTTATGTTCCCCGACCACTACTGACATATTTATACACATCTTTGTGTCTTTTTCTGGCTTGATAAATGTTAGAAGCTCGGGCATTTCAGATAATTGTTTTTACTGAATGGATTTAAACAAAGTCTAACTGGATTACTTTTTATTTGCTTTCAAAAACAGCCGCATGCACTCTAGAAAATAGATCAGATAACAGCATATAGAGTACAGTATCTGTGTCCACCAAGAATCAGATGTGCAGCCAAACACAGTCAAATTAAACAATTTGCAAAAGGAGCAAAAAAGTTTTAGCATTGTGTTGTGAATGCCAGTCATTTGAAAGCGAAACAAGACAAATCCACAAAATGAGAATCTAGATTCTGAACCTGGCCAAAATTTGGGAAGCGACATCACCTAATGGATAGCGCACTGGACTGGGAATCAGGAGCCCTGCATTCTATTGCTGGTTTGATCATTGACGTGCTGAGTGACCTTGAGCAAGTCACTTCACTGCTCTTTGCCTTTATTTCCCCTCCTACCCTTTGTCTGTCATGTATGTTTCGATGGTAAGCTCCAGGACTGTTTCTTACCATGTGTTAGTGCAGTGCTTAGCAATGGGACTCCAACCTTTCGTCAGTCTTCTAGGCACTACTGTAATACAAATAATAAAGTGTTCAACGCAGAGGTGTTGGTTGAGATCCATCTTTCTTTTGCATTTCAGAATTTCAAATGGCTGGTATTATAAAGATGAAGAATACTTGTCAGACTGGGAAATATTGAGCCCAACTACTCCATCGGATACAGGGTGCAATGAGCACTTAGATGTGAACCCTGAGCTCAGTACTCAACCCCAACAGTGTGCCAGGAGCTGGGCCGATGCTCAGCATTTGCCCTTTAAAGGACCTTTATTTGGATTATAAACTATTTAGGCTGTAGGTAGGAAGAATCGTTTTGTGATTACAGTGCTTTTCTCAGTTGCTTCAAATAATAAATAAAACAACAAAAGTGATCCACAAAGGATTTTTAATGGGTTTAATCTGATGGCTTGAACCCATTTTTTGTTATGAAGTATTTTTTATTCATAGGGCTTTTCTATGCTGCCCATCACTACAGTATCTGAGGGCCAGATTTTCAAAGGTATTTTTGTACCTAAAGATACATGAGCACATGTGGCCACAGGTGCCTGAGGAGGTTAGGTGCCTATCTCCCACTGAAATCAATGGGTGTTAGATACCTAAACCAACATCATTGTTTTTAAAATTCCCATTTAGTGACTAACTATATTTTTAGATGCCTTAAAACTTTGAAAATGCGGCCCAGAGTGCCTAACATTAAGGAGTTTATCCTCACAATGCTCCTGTGTGGCAATGAAGCATTATTGTTGCATTTTACCCATGGGAAACGGAGACACAATAAGAGTCTTGTCCAAGGTCACACAGGAAAGTCTGTGTCAGCAGCAGGATTAGAACGGAGATCTCCTTGATTCCAGTTCAAAGCCGTAACCGTAAGCTCATCCTTCCTTTCAAACAGTTGTTTTTATTTATTTTAAATGAAAAGAGTGGTAGGAAGGGGTTCTGCTTGTTTTACTTTAGAAATATTAGGAATGTCAGCTCTGGTCTTCCCCGGTTTTGGACATCTTTCTCTCAGGGCATCTTTCTCTCTTACTGTGCACTCTCACCCTTGAGTTGATTGGGAAGAGTGCTGAGAACCTTTAAATAAAAATAAACCATTGAGTTTATAACTGCCTGACTAAAAATCTTTTGCACCCTCAATTGCTCAGTTTCTACTCTCTGGACTTTTGCAATTCACCTTTGAAGTGCAGCTAGAATAAACTGCCACACAATAAGCTAAGAAAAATGGATCTCTCAGTCTCCATTCAAGCCATAGATTATTTTAGGATCTGACTCTGTCCTGTAAAGAAGCCAAAAGCCTCCAGTCATTGGCAGTTTCCTTTAAAGCAACATTTCTCTTTCCATGGAGAAATGTAAATATGAGTTTCTTTGATAATTAAGCAATCTATCAAGTTCTACATCGATGTTAGGAAAAGCAGAAGAGGTTTTCATGTCAGGCAGGAGGTCCAAAAATTTTGGGCATTCTGAAAAATTGAAAAATAAATTGCTTTGGGGCAAACCAAAAACAAATGGGAAAAAAAATTCAGCAAATTGAAAAAAAATCATTTAAACTTGAAACAAAACATTTTGTTCGACATGAAACAAAACAATTCTTTTTTATTTTGATCATTTTTCATGTTTTTTTTTAATTTTTGAATGAAATAATCAAAACGTTTCTTTCTGAAAATGTCAAAACAAAACATTTCAATTTTTTTAGAATATTTGAACAGTTATTGAGGTTATTTTGTTTTTTTGGGGGGGGGGTTGCTGCGTTGACAAACAAATTCAGCAAAATCAGCACAAATTGGCAAAATGTCGTTGAATCTGCTTTTTTCATCCAAAAAAAGTGTTGTTTGAAAAATTTTGCCCAGCTCTACTCAAAATACCCTTTGCATTACAGTAACTAAAGCCAGGGGCATGTATACAGTGTCCTCCTCTCAATACACTTGTGTAATGCCGCCTGGAGCTGCCCCTGAATGCCTCTGAACATCAGTAGGTGTTGCATGCACACATTCTGAAGGATGAGTAGTCTCCAGAGTATTCCTGCAGTTAAAATTAAGTAAGATCTTCTGCCTGGAGAGAAGAACATACAGCTCTAAACTGCATTTGGGGCTATTCTCTTCTATTCAGGTTCTTATACTAGGTCCAGCCTCGTGATACCTGAATGCTTTATCATAGTAAATATTTCCCAGGGAAAAAAGACTGATTAAAGAAGCCATCACTTCGAAATAGCTGCAACTGAACAGGACATGTCAGGCCTAATCCTGCAAGTTGCTGAGCGTCCCCGGGACAATGTTCTTATTGGTTCAGTAGGATCTAGGGGCACTGAGCTCCTTCCAGGATAGTGGCCATTAAGAGCTAAGGACCCTCAGCCCTTGCATTATTGCTGCCATTTGTAAAACTGCTTCTACCGTAGATACTTTATGGCTACCTAGGGTTTTGGTTTTTTTTAACAACATGTCAAGTGGCGGGCTGTTGACCTGAACTCTGCTATCTTTCTTAGCAATCTGATTAACATATGGACACACTCTGCCTCACTAAAAACAGGAAATCAATTTGAAAGGCAAGACAAATATTATTTGCTTTCTTCCCATCTGCTGTGATATGTGAACACGCCTGCCTTCAGCAGCGATACAGGGTTATGGATTTAGGATATTTATAGTGCATGTGCTGTTATCAGCACAGTTATCAAAGGGCTGTAGGAAGCAGAGTTTGACCCTACAGGCTATTTAAATATGCAGTCACTTTAGAAAATGTCAGATTTTCTTATTCAAGGTGACAGCAATACTATTTCATGTCATGCCTAAAGATACCATTTCCTGTTTTGCCTTCTACTTCTGTTTGATTGCAAGTCAAATTAAATGTAATTTTAAAAGGTCTCTCCTGCCCACACAGTGACCCCAATGCACTTCCAAGCTACTGCTTTGACCTTTTGTCTCTGCAATAAGGTGGCTTTCATAGTTTGTACACAGTGGGGTGTCTTGCATTTCTAGAAGCAGTGCAGAAAACCAAAAGGATGCCTTACTCTACAACAAACTGCATGGCTGTACCTTAAACAGACAAAGTAAAAAAGACACTTTGAGGAGGCCTGTACATCCAGCTAACTACAGAGAGATAGCCCTGTATTTCCCAGCAGCATCCTGGGCTGTAATGTGCATCAAATGCAAAGCACTGCAATAACATTCAAACAATAATTTTCTTAACATAGCCGCAATCCAACAAACCCTTGCTCATGTGAGCAGTTCTTACTCACCTGAGTAATCCTTTTAAAAATCAACGAGACTACTCAAGTGAGCAAGTACTACTCATTGGAGTAAGGATTACAGAATTAGCCTCACACCTGTCACTCTGAGCCATGGGAATTGACTGCTTTGCGCGTGCAGAATCCCACTGACCTCACGGGGGCTTTGCATAGGCTGAAGAGCGGCCCACATGGATCAGACTGTCGTTTTACCAAGTCTCGTGATTTTAACACAAGTTTCATTGACATTAGTTATTTTTCCTTAAAGCTCCAGCTCCTGAAGTCACGTGCTTAATTAGGAATCTAAACTTCCCTTTTTTATTTGAAATACCCAGAAGGCATAGTCCTAGTCCTCATATTTGCAGAGAAAAACTTGAAAAGATGAAGCCTAAAGGGTCAAAAACCAGAAGGGAAATGAAAAGAACCCCAAATGTATTATTTTTCATTTTCAAGGTAAGCTCCTGATTTTGGAGGGTCTGACTCATGGATCCCATGATTAAAAAAACATAACAGCTCTTCAAGCAAAATCACAGGCCACATGAGCAGGTAAATGAAAACCAGTGCCAAAAGGAAACACTAAGTACACAGGGAGCACATAATGGATATGTAACTAACCATACCAGGACCTACAATACACACACACACACACACACACACAAAAATCCCTTCCAACTACACAAAACTAAAAGGAAAACAAAAATGTCCAATTCTTATTAAAAATAATGCCAGATATTATTATATATTAGTAGCAATAGTATTGCTAGGTCTTAGAGGCCTCAGTCAGGATTGTTATTGGGTTTGCACAGCACCAGGCAGACACTGTCCCTGCCTCAAAGAGTTTGCAGTCTAAGCTGACTCCCTGGAGAGAATCTGCAGCCTGCATCCTCCCCTTCAGCAGCCTGCCCAGACTGAGTTGGGCTGCTTCCTTTTATACTCTCCCTCCAGGCTGAGCATGCACAGAAGAGTCGGAGGGGTGGGGCTTCCTCGGCCTGCAAAGCACAGCTAACCCTTTACACTTTCCAGGAGTGGTTAAAGGCCTACCCCCCTAATTTATACATCCTTCATTCACACCCCACTGCTTGTCCTTCACACCCCATCAGGAAATGTAGGTGTAGATCTTCATAATATGATACTTCTCCTTGCTTATATTCTTTGATGAGCAGTTAAATAGATAATATTGACATTCAACCATCATCGCTGGCATATGAATTAATACCACTTGAAATTTTAACTCAAAGTTATTGTTTCAGGCTCTTTGCAAACTCAGGCAGACATTTCTACATTGGTTCCACTCACTTCATGTTTTGAAAATTTTCTCTTCAACCATAATATCTAGAGACAATTTTTTTAAATGAAAGCTGGGAGGCTTGAGAAGTCTGCCTGTGACTCCCCCATATAATCCTTCTTACCCTCCCTCCCCCAGGAGGAATGTCCCCTACTTTGGGATATATAACTATAAATCAAGAACTCTTCAGACATTCAACAAATACTTCTGAATAGTGAATACATTTGAGAAAAATCCCAAGTTGTTGGAAGACAAGTCAAAACCCCCCAAAAAGATAAATTAATTGAATAAACTCTTTGCTAAGAATTATTTGCCCACTTATAATCATAAGCTCTTGATGAAGTGTGTAAATAATATACATGCTGTATAAATATTGCACACGTACCACATGGTTTGGACACTAGACTGGGACTCAGGAGATCTGTCTCCCTGGCTCTACAATCAAGTCATCTGATTTGTCTGTGACAGAGTTTCCCATTTTTACAAATGTGGAGAACAAGTTTCCTACCTTACAGAGGTGTTGTGCAGAAGAACCCATTGGGGCAGGTTCATCCCTGCATCGTCACAGTGAGAGGCAACTTGTGCTTCCCCAATTAGACAGCCAGGGGCCGGTAGCAATGGGAGCTGATGAATAGCCAGCAAAAAAACTGGAAGAACCAGCTCTGCCAACCCTGTGCCAGAGGCACTCCCATGGGGAAACAAGGCTTATGCCTGACCTATAGCTCCTTTGCATGAGCTTAGTTGGCACAAAAGGGCTGCAGGGAAATGTTGAACAAGGCCTTTAATGTTTGTGAGTGCCACAAGGTGAGCTAGCCCTTTAAAGGATTTGGGCACAGCCCCAGCTATGATTTGTCAAGTGGTCCCAGAATATGGGTTTAGGCTTAGGATGGTGGTTGAATCAGGCATTACATGATGGTAGTCTGGGGACAGGGCTTCTTATTACAGGGTCCTTGGTCCCTCAGAGAAGGGAGGCTTCTGTGGAAGATCAGGCGCTAGGAAGAACCTAGGGGAGGTCTCTCCAGAGAAGCCCAGAGTCTGGAATAGGGCCTGCAGATCTCCTCTGTCAGAGGGATATGGAGAGCTGAGACCTGGAGCGTGATGCACTTATGCATGGGTAACTGGGAAAGAGACAGGCCTGCAGGGAGGCTCCTGCAGGTGATCCACAAGGGCCCAGGATCAGAAAGAGGACTGGGCAAGGAGCTCTCTCCACACCACCCAGATATAAAGGTCTAACTGGAGCAAACTTCAGTGATGGGCAGGGGCAGGAGCAGAAGCTCTCCATACCTGCCAGAGAGAGAATCTGGCTGTAGCTACCTGCAGTATGGGACAGGAGCAACAGTCTTAAGAGGGAAGAGGCTTGAGGAAACTCCAGGCAGCAGGACCTGGGTTTTAGAAAGCACTGCAGAGCCCAGCAAAGAGTGAAGAAACTATGGAGTAGGGGAAGAGACTTATTTTGGTTTAAGATGACATTTGAACTGTGATGTTTTAATATACTGAACCCCAGGAAAGGGGTGTTATTTGACTTGCAAGCAGCTGGGTGCAGTTTTTAAGAATCCCAAGAAGGGGAAACTAATGCAGCAGCAGAGTACAAAGCCAGACCAGGTAAATATTATCATGGAAACCTCCTCTCCAATCTCCTTGCCCCAACTGGAAGCAGCATGTAATAGGAAATCCTAAAATCTGAAAAAGCACATCTGGTATCCATAACGTTTGCAAGTTAGACAAGGGTTCGTATCAGCCTTTTACACCAAATTCTTCTCAACTTCCTCATTTTATGTCTTATCTTTTCAAGGTGTGTCCATCTCTCCCCTGTTTATACCCTTCAGCCACATGAATTATAACGGTCACCCTGACAGCTTTGCACAGTGACACTTTCTGGAGGATATGCCTATTGCTAGTGAAAACTGTGTTCAGTAAAGCAGGATACATTATCCTTCCCAGTAGTTCAGATGTATATGGTGAATGAGGATATCCAGTTATAATAGCTCATACTATGAAAAAAGAGTATTGGAAGGAAGATAAATCCCCATGATTCAGGGCATAAGCCAATCTCTAACAATTAGTGGTAGGGAGTGATTACTCCACATTCACATGTATGAGGTTTCTTGCATGTTCCTTTGCAGCATCTTGTGCTGGCCACTGTTGGAGACAGGATGCTGGATCAGATGGACCTCAGGTCTGATCCTCTATGGCAATTCCAGTGTTATTCTGGAGCAAGAGAAGGAGCATTATTCATCCCTGGAGTAAGTGCTCAAGAGAAAGGAGGGTATGTCTATACTGTAATAGAGTTTCATAAAACAATCTGACATACAATAAGAAATGTTATCATGGCCTTACCACTGAAATACATTCCTCTGGTCTTCCACATCCTCTGGACATTCCCTACCTCCAAGTCCGTCCCTTCTTACAAAACACATCTCCCACCAAGCATAGGCTCTCAGATACTACAGCAATGAGGACCACTTAAGTACCTAGATAAGATTAAATCTCTTACTCACCCTGATTCTTGTTGCCTTCTATCTCTATCCCCTTTTTTATGTTGTCTATTTAGCTTGCAAGACCTCACCCTAGGGACCGTATTTTATGCAACTGACAGACAATTACAAACACATTGTTTTGGCTGTACAAATAACTAACAAATAAAATGATAACCATAGAAACTGTATCTTCCTCCGTGTTCTGTACAGCCACCAAGCATGCCGCGGGGACTCACTCCATAATAAATCATGGTGAGCCAACTCCTAGAGACCTTACTCAGATTTTCCTCAGTTCTTGCTCAGGCAAACTCCCATTAATACCAAGGACTGAGTAGAATCCCAGAAAGAATCTCCATATTCAGCCCAACCAGAATTAACAGTACCTATGTGGTGAATATTTGGGATGTTTTGGGGCTGATCTGCAGTGTTTCTATCCATTTGTGCTAAACACACTTCAAGTTATGTAATGCTGTTGAATGATGCCTAGAGCCCCGAACTGCCCAAACATGTGCTGCCTACTTTTTAAACCCACGTAATTCTCTTCACAAATTACCTTGAAGTATCGGTGTCCTGAAGTTTCAAGAAATACCAGAGATACTTTCCCTGACTCAATGTGTGTTCCTTGTTCAGACAGAGGGCATTTCACAGGAGTCAGTGGAACAGAAACATAAACAAACCTCTGTGCCCTAGTTAGGCCTCTGAACAGGAATGCCAAACACCTCCTCCTGCTCGCTGTCACTGATACCTGCATCCCCATGGGTCACTGCTGGTGGCCGCAGCTTTTAATCACATGCTGGGCCGCCAATGATTTATCACCCTTTAATAGTTTTTCTGTTGAAAATTCCCAGTTGGCGGCTCAGCCCTCCTAGTGCAACATTGCTCTGGCAGCGTCAAAACCAAAGCAGGAAAATATACTATAAGTGTGAAAGGGGGATTTAATGCTATTTATGACAAATATCGGTCACTCACAGACATTTTCAGGAAATAATTAGTGGCACCATAACTGTCCTTCAGGGTTATTCAAGGGCTATAAAGCTAAATATTTTAATTCTTGTCTAATACTCGCAATAGTGAGCCTTGATAATTATTGCTTACCGCACCGTACATTTAAAAAAAATCCAGTGGATCCTGCTAATGGAGAACCCCTGTTTACAGTGAAGTCCCAAATTGCTTCAGTGGATTTTCATTCCAACTATAGTGAATAGAAACTCTGCTTAAAGGGCAAATCGTGATTCTGCCAAAGTGAAAGGATGTTTTGCTATTGATCCTCAAGAGGACCGAGTCTGGCTCACAGTGAAGCACTGATTCAGCTCTTTTCATCCACTGAACTCATAGGTGAGTATTGTTACTCCCATTTTACAGATGAAAAGTCATCACAATAGAAGCTGAGATTCCACAGTTTCTCCATGTTTTTAGAATCAGAAATAATTATGCTAACTGTATCATATTATTTGTGGGAAATACAGACTATGCAGTGGTGACCATTGTGCCATCAGCATTCAGTTCTTTCACAGCATTCTGCATGTTACTGTTGTGCTACAGTAATGAAATGCCATATTCTCCAAGGCATGCTTCACTACTAACCACCCTCTTTTAGTAGCTGCCCCGGTACCTCTGCTCCTTTGCTATGGAAGCCACTGAGGAAAGTAACAAGATACAGTTTACGCTGCTCTCAGTTTAAACCTGAAGAGGGAAGAAATCAGACACATTAGAAGGCACAACACTAAATGAAGATATACATACATCAATTTTTTATGAAGACGGGAGAAATAAGGGGCACCATGAGTCTTTAACCTAAGTCCACAGGATTACATTGCAAGGCCAGCTAGGAAAACTGCAGCTGATACCCCACAAACAGGGGCTGCAGCCCTTATCTGAACAACTGGTTTGTAGGCCTGCTGATGATGAGACCCCTGAGAGGAAGTTCCTGTCTTCTTTCCTGGCTCCTGTTCCTTGTTCCTGTTACCATGTCTTGTTGCTGCCTCCTTGCCCTAACTCCAGTTACTGACTCCAGCTTGACCCTTGGCATTACTCCTGGCTATGGCTTTGGTGCGACTTCTCACTCTGGCTGTGACCCTTGGTGTGATGCCTGACCCTGCCTCTACTCTGGCCCCAGCCACTAGGTTGGACCTCCCACATTATGGGCTTTGACACTCACTGAATCAATACACTTTAACCCCTCTGTGACTCAACTTCCCATTCTGTAAAACTGGGATAAAAATTATACCTACCAACCTCCCAGGGCTGAGGGGAGTCTAAACTTGTTAATTTGTGGTAACGCCACATTTGGGATCCTCATATGGAAGATGCTAAAGAGTGCAAAGTATTCTTGTTACATGAAGAAGCTGTATTCTTGTCCTTATAGTAGCCTCTATGGCCTTGATTTCAAGGTGCTGAGTATCCACAGTGTTAATTAAAGTGACGTGGGGTTCAGGGTAACCACCACCTCTGAACATCAGGGTCTATACATTATAGAAGACCCCAACTGCGTTCCTGCTTAGCAAAATACATATCTGTCTTACAGGGGTGTTGTGAGACGTAATAAGTTACAGTCTGTAGAGCAGTTTGAAAATGGCCGAGTACTAGATGAGTGCTATACAAACGTTAATAAATCCTCACAACGCCACTGTGGAGAACCACCCCCATTTTACAGATAGCTGAACAGACATACAATAAGTCCAGTAAGTCCACGTCCAACCCCGGATTAGAATTTAGGAGTGCCTGGCTCCCAGTCTCCCGCTCAGTTATCTCGATCACGGTGCTTCACCTATGTGATCAATCAATTTACAGGCCATTAAAGGGGAAGAAGTTGAATAATTATGTTGGATAGATGCACTTATCTGCTTGTACACAGAGAATCAATAGCATTTGGGTATACTGGAATAGCAGCATGAGGGCCCTGAGTGGGAACAGGTGTCAAGCAAATACTGTATGTACATATAAGAACAAGAGTAGATCATAACCCTTACAAAGCAAATGCCTTTTCCTTACAGTTTTGCTGCTCATCATAGACTGAGATGGAAGTGCTAAAAGCTTAAGTTAATACACAAGAGGCTTGTTTATTGTATTGTACAGACCAAGGAGAAATTTCCTGCACATGACGCCAAAAGTGCACAAAAATTCCTCTTAAGTCTGTGGAGAGCATTGAACAGACCATCCTCTGTATTAGCTTATTTCTCGCATATCTGTGTTTCAAATTTTAACACAGCTGTGGAAAAAACAAGATGCCAATAATCTTGCCAATTGGGCACTTAAATATCAAGGAAGAGGGGAAGATTGGTTAGGGGATGAGTTTGCTGGGGGAAATTCTAGTGTCAGACTTAAATGATATCACTCTTTGCTGTCTCCATCACGATTTTCCAGAACCGGATTATAGTGATGACAGATTCCATTCCAAAACTCCCAGGCAGCTCTTTACATAGATGTTAGCAGAACAAAAGCATTACATGAGATTTCCTCTCTCCCTCAAACAGCATTTGATGTTCTCTAATCCTCACCTTGGGAAAAGCATTCAAGAGCCATATGGGCTTGCTGAAATCACACAGGATGTCTTGTCTCAGAGCTAAACCTTATGAATTAAGGATCGGGGGAAGGGGGGGGAGTAGATTGTGTCTTCAAATCAATTGCTTTCCTTCCAGGAGGAGGGCATGTACACACTCCATGCAGGTGCAATCAGAAGATTCTCTACACCAGACCACACATGTAACTTAGGATCTGCCCATTAGGAGGGGGAAAAAATTGATAAACTCTGGCTGCTTTTCTTAGGTGATCTTTTGAGATCATTCTACCAGGGAATCAGAAAGAAATGTTGCATTGACTCTTGTGAGATGCTGCTCTTTGCCTATGAGTCCTGCATGGATTTCTGATTGTGCTATCTGAACTCCAAAAACCATGCCAAACAAATGTATTGTAAAATACAGTCATTTTGCTACCTCAGTTTTGAGATTTTTTTTATTTCTTTCCTTTAGAACAAGAGAGAAATTCTGAGTAGACTTTATTCATTTTGAAATAAGAATTGGAAATTGTTACCATATTGAACATAAGCTAAGAGAAAAAAGAGAAATATTTAAAACTTATCTTTTATTTCATCTTTGAAAATAAAGTGCTCAGCTTATACAGAATTGTGACTAGAGCTGGTCAAAAAATGGTGGGAGAATCAAAAAAAAAATCAGCAAAATATTATCCCCACTTTTCATCAAAATTTGAAATTTTGATGAAAAAGTTCATTCAAAAAAATCAAAATTTGAACCAGATCTAAGTGTATCTAGAATTGACTGAGTTATTCATAGCAATTTCAAATAATTTAGTTTCCTTTTCTTGTTGTGACATCAGACATCCATTTTTATTAATTTATTATAAGTAATTCATGGAATGTTTTATGTAAACATACTACAGTTTATGAATTGCTGGCCTACTATGTCACCTCACTGTTTGGAATCTGATGTATGATTGGTCATCTAAGACGTGGTATTGTTCACTCTCCTTTTGTTGACTGCCAAATGGACTAATAGTTTTCAAGACAACCGCATGAAAATTTCCACCTTGAATTCTGGTGTAATAAAGGTTTGGTAAAGTAGGCAAGTTCATGCATGCAATTGCATGCATCTAATTTTGAAAACATGACAAAAACCACCAAAAAATACCACCACCAGTTCAGTTTCTAGTTACCATTTTAAATTTTGTCTTTAAAATATGTCTGAAGATAAAGAAACAAACCTCTCTCTCTCTTCTCCACCCTTCACTAATGTTCCTGTCTATTGGCATTCATGTAACAGAAAATGAATAAAGCTCAGCAGGTGGTGTTGAAAAGAACCCTCCACATTTGCCATTTCTTAAAGCCAGAGGCCTACAAGGGCAGCCTTGTGGGGCATTATCCAAGTAGTTCTCATTGCTCCTGGTACTGCATTTGAAAGTTTAGATTTCTCACAAAGCTTGCGCTTAGCTCCTTACACCAATGAATGCTGCTTATCATTAGAGATAGAACCAAATTGCACCATTCAGATATGGACTCAGATTCAAATATCTCCAAAGTTCATATCCAGGGTTTGGTTCAAACCCACCTCTGCTTCTTACTGTTCTCATCACTCCCCTCGGTTGTGTCAGTTTTTATACTCTTGTATTTCTGCAAAAAGTTGTAAACGAGTCTTGATTTATGGTATTGATATTATCATGTAGTCTACCCGCCATAGACTCAGATTTTTTTGGACACCTTTTTTGTTATTCCTATGACATCTCAGCTCTCTAAGATCCATAAGAGTGGACAGCATACCCATAATTCTTTACAAAGGTCAAGGTAGCAAGGAACATATACTGCTAGAGAAAAGTTCAGTACCTTTAAATGCAAGCAAAGCATTGTAGTGAAAAAGCCCTGGCATAAATAGGCATGTCATTGCAAGCAAAAACAGTTTCACATCTTGGGAAGTTTGAGAAGCAGACAAATGACATGGCTAACTTTTTTCTTCTTGATGTCCTCATATAATTGGTCTTGAGCTGGGAACTTTGCATTCCAGCAGGAGCCTGGATTAAAGAGCTAGAATAACAACAGTAAGCCATCAATCTTTAGGCTATCTATCCATCCTATCTACAACCATTTGTATCAGCTATTAGCTGTGTCGTAACTCTAAATCTCAGCTAAAGAGATCATCTTTCAAAGAGAAAAACATTCATTAGATCTTTTCATTCATTCCCTCTTTTCCTTTGCTAATTCCCATCTATTATTCCCTCAGTGCCTGCAATGAAATCCCATGCTCATTTGTTCAGTCATATTTATATGCCATGTTACTCAATGTCAGAAGGAAGTGCTCACTGCTTTTTTTCTCCTAATGTGATTGCCTACAGAATGACTTCAAATGCGAATTTACAAAGAATTGCAGCTCATAATTAAATGTTTAGTGATGCATGCAGTGCAAGCACATAATCACTCTGGGCTTGATTCTCATTGACACTAAGGCCCCTTTACACTGTTCTGGCAGTGCAATTGGAGCGGCTCTACGTTTACACCCACTTTCAGGACCCTTTCACACTGTCAAAGTGGTTTGTAATTTATCCAAAGCTCTCATTTAGTATGCTCTGGTGAAGAATTCTCCTGCTGAGCTGGTAAGGCTAATAACAGAATTTATATTATGCCTTTCTTCTTAGCATCTTAATGTGCATTAAAAGCAGACTTCTCAGAAGCACCCGTGTGATTTAGGAACAATCAGTCAATCAATGAGACCTGTGCTCCTCAGTCTCTTAGGCACTTCTGAAAAATCCCACCCTATCCATCTTAAGTACTTCTGTGGTTCTTATTACTGTAGCATCTGAATGCTTCACACTCTTTAATCAACACAAATCCCCTGTGAGGAAGGGAAGTATTATTATTAGGACCCTACCAAATTCATGGCCATGAAAAATGCATCATGGACCATGAAATCTTCTTTTGTGTACTTTTACACTATACTATTCAGATTTCATGGGGGTGGGAACCAGGGTTTTTTAAACTGAGGGTCCCAACCCAAAAGGGGGTCACAATGTTATTGTGGGGGCAGGGGTCACAGTATTGCCACTCTTACTTCTGCACTGCCTTCAGAGCTGGGTGTCCGGAGAGTGATGGCTGCTGGCCGAGGACCCAGCTCTGAAGGCAGCAGCACAGAAGTAATGGTGGCAATACCATACCATGCCATCCTTACTTCTGCACTGCTGCTGGCAGCAGCGCTGCCTTCAGAGCTGGGCTCCCAGCCAGCAGCCGCTGCTCCCCAGCCTCCCAGGTCTCAAAGCAGTGCCACCACCAGCAGCAGGGCAAAAGTAAGGGTGGCAATACCACAACCCCCCCCCCACAACAACTTTGTGACCCCACCACCACACAACCCACCTTTGGATCAGGACCCCTACCGGTACAACACTGTGAAATTTCAGATTTAAATATCTGAAATTATGAAATTTATGGTTTTTAAAATCCTATGACTATGAAATTCACCAAAATGGACCATGAATTTGGTAGGACCCTAGCTATTATCCCCTATTTTATGGATGATGAGCTGGTGCACAGAGAAACAAAAGTGATTTGCCAAAGGTCACACAGATAGGGAAGTGAACCTGGGTCTCACTTGTTCCAGGCTACCACTCTTCCTCCTCTACCATATAAGTATTAGTGAGTCTTACAATATTCTGCATGGCACAGAAATATCCCCATTTTACAAATGGATAAACTGAGGTATAAAGCGAAAAAATTGATGCCTAAAGTTAGGTTCTGAAACCCACATTTGAACATCTAAATGAGAGACTTAATTTTCAAAAGCACTGACTACCTAGCAGCCCCCACAGAAAACACGGATTGGGATTTCTGGGAGTGTTTTCTAATGATTTATAAGATTAAACCAACTTGTTCAAGCCAATTAGAGCTGCTGATTGCTCAGCACTTTTGAAAATCAAGGCACACATTTAGGTGCCTAAAATTTGGATTTAAGAGCCAAACGTTAAGTACCCAGTTTTTAACATCTTGGTCTACATGACTTGATCAAAGTCACAGAAAAACAACAACATAGGAGTTGGAAGCGATAACTGACTAGAAAACACTCCCCAAAATCATAACAAGCATTAATATTTTTTATAAAGAACTCTGGTTAGCATTTTTTAAAGGATGTCTTATGTATGATTGAAGTATTAAACATGGGTCTAGCCACATCCCCTGGTATTCAAATGTGCCAGTACTGACCAATCACTGCTACTTAATGGTTCTAAAATAATCATAATCTGACATTAGAGCACTGAGAAAGCTAAAAAGAATTTTAAGAGTTGGAAAATCATTTTTATTTCCAGCCTAGTTTGAGTACTGTACATTCATTGTAATTCTGAATGCAATGTGACCCGTGAAACTGGCAGCTCTCCCACCCATAACGTCTTAGAGATGTTTGTAGTAGATATTTTAATTGCCTGATGACAAAATTATTCAGAAATATATCATTTTGACAATGTGCTTGCTTCATATATTAAGCAAAAAATATGTTTAAATAATACTAAGAGACAGACTTAAGTCCAACAAAGCCAAGAAAATTAAAGCAAAGGAAGCTATTTCCCATCACCCCTTAATACACCCCAATAATCCACACACTTCTGCCTAGGCATTATAGGGACATGCCCATCATATACAATACATAGGCATGATGATTGAATTCCTGGCTCCATTAACGTCAATGGGAGTTTTGTCATTGGCTTCAGTGGGACCAGAATTTACACCATGTCACAAGACAATGGGGGAGTAGTAGCCTTGGGGCTAAATATCCTTCCATCATATTATTTTTAAACTGTTTTATTTGTATTTTATAATTTGTTATTGTTTGAAATAAATTGTTTGAACAGAGGAATACACAGAGGATTTGAGATATATACATAGATTTTTAAGGATAGAAGGGACCATTATGCTCATATAGTCTGATCTGCATAATAAAAGTCATAGAATTTTATCCAACACACCCTGCAGTGTAGGAAACTATTTTTCTATATTCCTATATATCTACAGCAGTGGACTGCTTATAAGAGGAGCACTGGAAGCACAACACCAGTGCTTCAGACTCTGGATTAGAGCTAGTCAGGAATCCTTCAACAAATTATTTTTCATCAAAACATGCTGATTAGTTGAAACCAAAACTGCTCGTGAAACAGGGTCAGGATTGACAAATTTCCCAACTCGACAAAATGTCAAGAGAAAAAGTTTTGAAGTTGTCAAAACATTATGTTTTGACTTTTTGAAAATGACAAATTCTGATTTTCCACGTTCAAAATTTCTTTTCTTTTTGAAATTTAAACTAATTGGACTGGGAAAAGGCTAAAGAAGAAAGGTTGGAATCTAAGTAAAACATTTTGAAATTATTGAAATAAAATGTTTCAATTGAACCAAACCAAAAAAGAATTGTTTTGTCAATTTGCAAATATTTTTTAGATTGATTTTTTTGTCCCAATTCAAGATAGGAATAAAATGTCAAACTCTCAAAAATATTGAAAGCACAGGAAAAGTTTCTCACTCAGATCTAATCTGGATTAGCTGCCTGTTGGTTTCCAGATGGAGTTTAAAATGCTGATTTTGATCTATAAAGACCCAGATGGTTTGGAACTTCCCTACTTGAGAGACTGCCTTTTCTCCCTGTTGTGCCATACTGCCCAAAGCTGCAATTAATGGAGGCAATGGAACTCCCTGAGTTTATGAGAGAGGGAATTACTGACAGGGCTTTCTCCAGAAATCCCCTCAATTTCGGAATTAACTCATCATCACCTCCGACATGCTCATGGATTGAAATAACCCAAATGTGTTGACCTTCAATACACACCACAAAGCACTTTTTTGGGGGAGGGGAAGGATGGTTCAGGAGGGCTGATGTTTTTGGTGGACAGGGGGTGTGCAGGGGATATTTTGGGGGTATTTGTTATTTTTTTGGTGGCTCCTTTTGTTGGGATCTTCCACCCTTTTCCTAAGCTTTTTACTATATTGTATTGACCTGTATTGCAATGTCTTATCAGGGCATCTAGGTTAGCATCTCTATATGGAAAATCAAAATGAAATCTATATAAAAATCTTCGGCTGCACAATCCATTACAAACTGAATATCTCTCAAAGGATTTGGGGCCGTTTTTAATGGCTTCTGAATAAGTACGTAAAATCATTTGCATGTGCAAATGGAATTTCTCATTGTTTTTATTTACATAACACCCTAAATATGCATTGCAGATGCAAGAATACCTAACCATGTGTGCTCCGAATCCATTTGTGCACTCAAATGACTATGCACACAAAATTGTGCATGCAAATTTGGCAGCCAGGTTGAGGTGCCATTGGAAATATGGCCATTAATGTTAAATAAATGCATAATCAGGATAGTTATCTCTCTATACAAGTTGAGCAATATTCTCTGATGGTGCAAATCTCTAGTTAATTAAACTACACTGATTTACCCCAGCTGAGGATCTAACCTGTAATATCTACATACTGACTATTATTTAAATGGAACCCATTCCTACAAAGGGACTTCAGTAGGACTCCATTGTGGAGAAGGAGCTATATTCCTGATCTTTGCAGGATCAGAGATCATGGTTTGTAAGTGGCAACTGACCCTTAACTATAACAACACTAGTAGGTATCACTATAATTTATCCCATTGTTGGGATTTCCTCCCTGTGCCTGTGACTCCCCATGGATATGGTCTTGTTTATTGGCTGAGTAGCATTTATCACACACACACACACACACACACACACACACACACACACACACACACACGTATGAGGGGATAGCCGAACTCCTTGAAATATGGAATGTGCATTAGCAAATGTGGTCCATAAAATTTCAAAGCCTAAGACCTTTTCACAGCCTGACATATTTTACCATTTAGCTTTCCACATTCCTGCCGTAACCCAATACAGGCATTGCAGGCTGAATGATAAACAGAGACTCCTTCAGGAAACGTTGAGAAAGCAGAGGTTCAGAATGTTACACTAGCCCAAACTATTCCACAGGTGATTGTTAAGGCTGCATAGCCCATTTTCTCTACTCTGCAGAGGAAAGGCAGAAAATATAAGCATCATACAGAACAAGTAGTAACAATATATCCTCTTTAATGGGCCGTCGCTACCCTTGAATACCATCTTTTAAAGAAAGTAAAAATATTTGTGCTACTTTCTAGCCCATGAGAAAAATAGAAGAGGAGCTAGGCTTTTAGATTAGTTATGCACAAGTTTGTTTTCATTGTTTTTGCTTTAGACACACCAGTAAATTTCACTGTAAAACATGCAGTTAGTACTGAATGCAATCCAGGAAGAGTGTGAAAAGATATTTATGCTTGTTGATTCATTTGGATTTCTTTGATGTGTGCACTTACGGAATATGACTCATAGTACTTTGCAGAGTTCCAAGCTGCAAACAGTGTGAATATGAGTGCTCCAAAATCCAAAGCCTTCCAGTAGCAGGGGAATATCAAGCAGGGGTAGAGAGGTTATTTTACACCTGTATTTGACACTGGTGCAACCACTGCTGGAATATTATGTCCTGTTCTGATGTCCCCAATTCAAGAAGGATGTTGATAAATTGAAGAGGGTTCAGGAAAAAAACATGAGAATGAATTAGGGTTTGGAAAACCTGCCTTATAGTGATATTCTCAAGGAGCTCAATCTATTTAGTTTATCAAAGAGAAGACAAGGAGTGATTTGATAATAATCTATCAGTGTCTACAAGGGGAACTGAAATTTGATAATGGATGATTCTTTAAGCTAGCAGACAATGATATTCAAGATCCAATGGTTGGAACTTCAAGCTAGACAAATTCAAACTAGAAATAAGGCACACATTTTTATGGTGATGGTAATTAACCATTGGAACAATTTATCAAGGCTCGTGGTGGATTCTCCATCACTGGAATTTTAAAATAAAGATATGCTTTAGTTCAAACAGGAATTAATTCACAGAAGTCTGACAGCCTGTGTTATACTTGATGCTGACAGTGGTCCCTTCTGGCTTTATAATCTGTGAATCTATGAAAAGCCAGCATGTGCTCATAGAGCCATATTCTGAACTGTTTCCAAGCTGCACACAAACACCTCAGCCAATTTAGGTGTACACCACATTTACTCCCCTGGATCTTGGGACTGGCCAGACCCCCACATAAAGTGGAGCAGCTTTGGAGTTGTTCTACTTTATATCAGCTACCAATAGCCACCCAGGGCCATTGCAGCATCCAGGAATTGCTGGGGATGCCCTGACCATATGCCCTTATCTCCAGCCATGTTGTCCATGTGGCATCAGAACTGTAATGGCAGCCACGTGACACCAAAGGATTTCCCTGAGCATCAAGAATCTTTCACTGGCTGGATCCAACAAACCAGTGCACAGCAGCTTCAGCACAGCCAAGAACCAGGGCCATGGTGACTAATGCTGACCTTCTCAGCAGCATGTGAAAATAAAATACAAATGTGGAAAAAAAAAAAGAGAGAAAAAAATGTGCACAATATACTGCACATGGCAAGGTTGTGTTATACATAACCTTGTAATTCTGTTATATACATATTAGAGCCAGGGGAACAATTTGTAATGAATAAGTTACTTGATTAACGTTGCCTTTTTTTTCTGTTCTCAACTGATTCATTAATAAACTTTGATCTAGTGTCCATTATTCAAAATTAAATGTGTCCATTATGCAGAATTATTTGACAAACATTTTGTGCAATCATATTTCAGCCCATGGGATTTTTGCAAACTAAGCAATTAAACTGTCCCTTCACCTATACACTATTTGTTATAACTGCTGTATGACTGGTTAGCTAGGTCATACTCCATTGTTTCTGCTCCCCAAACATACAACTACATTGTATAAACAAGAGGAAAGAAACCAGAGATTTTAAAATGGCTCTGCAGACATTTCCAGCATGAACCTTTGTAGAAACACGTATTTGCATGCGTATTCATGAGACCGGCAATGTATATTTTTGCAACCAAACAACACTGTTGCAAATGTTTGCAGGAAATGGATAAAAAGTCAATGTCAGCTAGAGAAATAGTCACATTTTCCCCAGTATTCATTCTGCTCTCTCTTAAACACACCCACATACACCCCACAGGCATACAGTAGAAGTGACACATTACATGATGTGAGGTTTCACCTCAGATTTACTGTCAGATATGTTCAGACAACTCCCATTGAAACCAGTTGGCACAGTGCACACTTATTTGAGGGCAGAATTTGACTCAACGAGAACAACAGCAACTGTTAATAATCAAGACAGATTGTGGCATCTTTTTAACTTGATGTGCTTAAAAATAAGTTGTCAGTGTATGGCAAATAAGTATAAGCCAAAATTCTTCACATAACTACACCATGTGCCATCCCACTGAAGCCAATGAGGTGGGACACAGAGTAGGCTAGCACAGAATTTTGGCATAGAGCAGACACCACAGACACAAATACATGCCAATTTCATTTTTTAAACCACACTCCATATATAACAAAATGGAAGGAATGAGAAATACTTTTAGAGGCTTTCTTCTGGATCAGGAGTAATTCTGTTGAAGTCAGTGTAAACAAGAGGAGAATTAGACCTTGTGCGTGTGATGGCATAAAATGCAGTCTGCGGTACATTATATTGCTGCTGATGGAATTAAATATCAAGAAGTAAGAGACAAGATCTTCCATGTCAGTGGTGCCACTCAGGTAAGGAGAATTAACCTGCTACAGTTTCTGCAAGAACTTACTTGGATTTCCTACTATGCTATAAATACCACCACCTGTAGAACTGTGGAGTTTGAATGCAAGCACTCGCCTTTGAGTTAATCAAGCAAAAGAAAATTAGAGATCATTCTACCTTCCCACACATTAGGCTAGATTGTGTCTATAGATGATGAGGCTCATGGATGCCTCATGCTATACAGCCTATGGAATGATGCCCTGTTCTCTTCATTCCCTATGAATAGGGCACTACCAAATTCACAGTCCTTTTGGTCAATTTCACAGTCATAGGATTTTTTAAAATAATAAATTTCATTATTTCAGCTATTTAAATCTGAAGTTTCATGGTGTTGTAATGGTAGGGGGCCTGACCCAAAAACGAGTTGTTGCGGGGGGGGGGAGTCATAAGGTTATTTTAGGGGGGGGGTTCAGTGCTGCTACCCTTACTTCAGAGGTGGGCATCTGGAAAACAGTGGCTACTGGCCAGGAGTCCAGCTCTGAAGGCAGAGCCACCACCAGCGGCAGCCCAGAAGGTTGGCACGGTATGATATTGCCACCCTTATTTCTGCACTGCTGCCTGCAGAGCTGGGCCCTCATCAGCAGCCACCACTCTCCGGCCGCCCAGCTCTGAAGGCAGAAGCACAGAAGTAAGGGTGCCATGGTATGGTATTGCCACCCTTCTGCTCTGCTGCTGGTGGGGCACTGCCTTCTGAGCTGGGCGCCCGGCCAACAGCCACCGCTCTCCAGCTGCCCAGTTCTGAAGGCAGCGCAGTAATAAGGGTGGCAATACCATGACCCCTCCTAAAATAATGCAATACCCCTGCAACTCTCTTTTGGGTCAGGATCCCCAATTTGAGAAATGTGGGTCTCCCCTGTGAAATCTGTATAGTATAGGCAAAAAGCACACAAAAAAACAGATTTCACCAGGGGAGACCAGATTTCACAGTCTGTGATGCGTCTTTCATGGCCGTGAATTTGGTAGGGCCATACCTATGAAGCATCTGGCACTGGCCACTGTTGGAAGACAGGATATTGGGCTAGATGGACCATTGTTCTGACCCAATATGGCCGTTCTTATGTTCTCAAGTTCTTATGATGGAGATGTTCTTTAGAGCTGAGCAAAAAATTGATTTTTTTTTTTGCTTCACTTGCCAGTCAAAATGAAAATTCTTTTGAATTTTTGGGCAAATCAAAAAAGCAAAAAAGAAATCATTTCAGGTTGAACAATATTATTTTGTTCAACTCAAAATGAATTGTTTTGTTTCATTTCTGAGATTTTTGTATACTCATTTAATTTTTTAAAAATAAAATTGAAGTAAATTTCTAACCAAAAAGTTATTTCAAATAAAAAAAATTGTTTCAAAAAATGTCAAAATGAAACATTTTAACTTTTTGGAAATTTTTGTCAGGCTTTTGTTGTTTTTGTTTTTGCTTGTTTTGGTTTTGAGGTTTGAAAGGTGGTTTCTTGAAAGAATTCAACAAATTTAACCCAAATTCACAAAAATTTGATGCAAATCTGTAACTTTTGGTGAAAAATGTTTCATCTGAAAAATGTTGCCCAGCTCTAGAACTCTTCCTCAGTGGCAGCTTGTAGGGGCACCATGACTTTGGGAGTATAGGTAGTACATGCACAGTCAACATATTTTTACCCCATTAGAGCCTGCAACTTACTTATCTGCTTCACCCACTTATCATTTTGACTTGACTCATCCCACCTCCTCTAAGGCTTTTAGAACTGCTGACACTGAACTTTTGCCTTGTCCCTCCACAGAGGCACAAGAAAAGGTGAGGTATCTCCTTGTGCTTTCCCTACTTCCTGTGTACACCCACCAGAGCTAGTCATAATCTAGCTCAGGGAGAGTGAGTATGTCACCATCTTCTGCTAGAATTTTAGACTAGCTCTCTTACATTCTAATAGTAGACTAACAGAGGCTATAAGCTCTAATACTACTACAGGTAATAAAGATTCTCCATTACCTCGTACATGAGGGTCCACTGTTCTTGGAGCTGTAGTCTCTGTAATAGAGAGACTCCACATATATATCTCACTGCACGCATATATTGTATCCAGGACAATAGGCCCCGATCTTGATTGAGGCCTCTAGGGGCTGCTGTAATACAAAAAATTATTATCAAGAATATAGACTCCTACATGGGAGAGATCTTGGGAGGATGGACAATTGCCCAGCAGTATTCTGGGAATTCTCCAAGATGAAAAATGTGATAGGACTATAGTCCTGCTCATACCCGCCAGAGTCTGCTAACCAATGGTATCAAAGACAGCTGATATAGATCTTAAAAGGATCTGTATGGAATGATAATCATATTTTATCATCTTGCAGATAATACCACAATAGATAACACCTAGATAATATGGAGTGACTTCACTACTGGCACATGATAGTACATGCCCCACTGACTTCAATACAGTTGGACTGGCTTACACAGTAGTAAATTTTTCTCTGTTTTGTCCATGGAGGTCTGTCCCTTGAACAATTATTCACTTTTTGAACTCAGCCTCAAATCTAAAGCCTTCCCTCTACCAAATGACATCAACAGTAAGTCTCAGAAGGCAACAGCACAGAACTTTTAAATTCTCATAATTGAAGAAACACATAGTGGGGAAAATTCACCTCTGGCTATGATTCCTATCAGGTAACACCATTAGTTTGGCTCTGTTTCTATATCTTGATTGTGGGTTTTTGTGTGTGCATGCGCATTTTTCTTTTTGGGGAACAGCATTAATATTTGTAGTACTGAAACACACTCACAATAGGTGGCTTTTGCAGTAATCAGATGCCTCAAATTTGCCTTGGAATTTAATCCTCAGCAAGAGACATTTAAATGCCTCAAATAGTCTTGTGGCATGATTATTATGCCTTAAATATAGCTAATGGCAGCAGGCAAAACTAACATATAAAGTTGCATTCACAGCCAATCTCCATCAGTGAGTGAAGATCACACTGCAGTGTATGTGACTCTAAATACTGTAGGCAATGTTACCATGTGGAGCTTCAACTGGTTAATGAGGTCAACTGACACGCATTATTCTGAAGCAGGAAACTGAGATAGAAAGAATAGCCAAGGTTGGATAGGGAGGCTGAACAGCATCATCAAGGGCAAGCTCCCTTTGTTCTTGAAAACAAAGAATTTGGACATCTGTGCACTGCCAGCCATGGTGTACAGAGCAGGAACGTGAGTAGTCTGTGAAGTATGGGAAAATGCAGTGTGTGTCTGGTTGGTGTCATACTCAAGACAGAGGAACAAATAAACTAACAGAGAGTAGCACTGCAAAGTTAGGTGAAAGGTATCCCATGGAGTTGCAAGAAACCAAAAGGCAATACAGAAAGAGAACTGTCACTTTATTTTAGCATTGCATGAGGCAATATCGGTACATCTTTCCAGGAGATCTTAGCTTTCACTACGGAACTATAATCAAAACCAGGAGAAATGGAACCTCATTCCCATAGGTCTTCCTCACAGCTCCCTCTTACTATCTTTTGCAGCTTCTTGGCCCTCTCCCCTAACTACAGTCATTCCTCCTTCAAGAGCAAGCCAGATATTATTTAACAATGTTATTTTTCCTCTTTCTTTGTTTGTCCAGGTGTCTCTGGGTTTTCTATAGTGCTGACCTGTGGCCATGCAGGCATTTTAAATGCTGCTATTTATTATTTTTTAAATAAAAGCTAATTGACCCAAAGAGATGCTGGCTAAGCCATTGTTTCAGTTGGTAAAGACCCATGTTCAGGTGCAAGCTAAGAGTTCCTCACACTTTGGCTCAGCAGAGGATGGAAGTACTCATTACAGGTCTAACAACTTCAAGGCCAAATTCAGACCTCCGTAACACCAGGGTTAGTCCAGAGTAACTCCATTGACTTCAGCAAAATTACTCCAGGTATAAGAGAGAAAAATTTGGCCCATACTGTTCAGACTGCCAGCTCCCTCTTAAAGCAGCACTTCTCGGTTGGTTCAAGAGTGTAGTAGACACAAACATCTCTTGACTGTCCTTCATTAAGGCTTGATCCAAAGCCCAATGAAGTCAATGGAAAGATTCCCATTTACTTCAGTTGGCTTTGGATCAGGCCCTATATGCTTCAATTTACCTGAAGTCCACATGCTTCATGCTGACCATATGTTTTCCTACATTTGATGGAGGCTGGAGGAGGGAGCCTTGTGAATTATTTAGAATGGAAATGCTGAATTGTGTAGTGGAGATTATTAAAAATGTTGTGTATGTTGAAGTAATTCAACTTATATCCCTTCAAGCTTCCCTGTAAATGATTCATTGCTTGCTTTTGGCCTTCTTTTCATGAGTGAGCGGAGGTACTCAGCACCCCTGAAAACCAGGCATTAGCCTGGACACACAAAATCTGAGGGAAAGACCTTTGGAAATTTGGACCCACATGACTTGGTCCAGTTCACATAGCATGTCAACAGCATAGCATGAAACAGAATCAAGGAATCCTGACTTCAGCTAAGCACCTGACTGTAATCAGTAACACAGTATCTTGAAGCCAAGAAGCCTAGCTCAAACCAAAGACTACATTACCTCACCAAGTGTTCTTTAAAGAGACAATCATAGCTCAGAGAGTCCTATGATGCATCCGACAAAGTGGGCATTCAACCACAAAAGCTTATGCTCCAATACATCTGTTAGTCTTAAAGGTGCCACAGGACTCTCTGTTGCTTTTTACAGATCCAGACTAACACAGCTACCCCTCTGATACTTGAATCATAGCTCAAAAATTGCAAAACATTGGTGTGATCTCCTGCACAAGGAGACTCAATGGTGGTTCCCAACTATGACTGGGGAAGTGAATGGAAAGATGGGAAAGAGGAAGTAAATAGGATGAAATTCAATAAGGTCAAATGCAAAGTACTCCATTTAGGAAGGAAGGAACAATCAAGTTGCACACATACAAAATGGGAAATGACTGCCTAGGAAGGAGTACTGCGGAAAGGGATCTGGGGGTCATAATGGATCACAAGCTAAATATGAGTCAACAGTGTAACACTGTTGCAAAAAAAAAAAATCATCATTCTGGGATGTATTAGCAAGAGTGTTGTAAGCAAGACATGAAAAGTAATTCTTCTGCTCTAGTCCATGCTGATTAGGCCTCAACTGGATTATTGTGTCCACTTCTGGAGGCCACATTTCAGGAAAGATGTGGACAAATTGGAGAAAGTCCAGAGAAGAGCAACAAAAATGATTAAAGGTCTAGAAAACATGACCCATGAGGGAAGATTGAAAAAATTAGGTTTGTTTAGTCTGGAAAAGAGAAGACGGAGAGGGGACATGAAAACAGTTTTCAAGTACATGAAAGGTTGTTACAAGGAGGAGGAAGAAAAATTGTTTTTCTTAATCTCTGAGGATAGGACAAGAAGCAATGGGCTTAAATTGCAGCAAGGGAGGTTTAGGTTGGACATTAGGAAAAACTTCCTGTCAGGATGGTTAAGCACTGGAATAAATTGCCTTGGGAGGCTGTGGAATCTCCATCATTAGAGATTTTTAAGAGCAGATTAGACAAACACCTATCAGGAATGGTCTAGATAATACTTAGTCCTGCCACGAGTGCCGGGGACTGGACTAGATGACCTCTCGAGGGCCCTTCCAGTTCTATGATTCTGGTGCCAGAGGCCTCCAGCCACTAAAAAACTATATCTGTAGCATAGATTTTATTTTAAAAGTCACTGTTCACAGCATTGTCAATGCCTGTATGAGCAAAGGTGGGTGAGGTAACATCTTTTATTGGACCAACTTCTGTTGGTGAGAGAGACAAGCTTTCGAGCTACACAGAGCTCTTCTTCAAGTCTGGGCACATACAGACTGATGAGAGGTAACTCCAGGGGTTTTTTTCCCTCTTTTCAAGCACAGTTGGCAGTTGATCCTGCTCATGGTCAGTTGCTTGGCAACAAAACAAGTTTCTCTGGCTACAGAATAAATATTCCACATCTGAAATATTTGAGAAAAAACAGTTTTTCCTGACTACATTCCATAGTACTTGGGCCACAGGGTTTCCCAACATAACCTAAAATGTTAGCAGGGTTGCACAAAGATGACTTCCAGTTAAAGGGGGATAATCACTCTGAGGCAGAGACAAATATGTCCCCCTATGCAGTTTTCATGTCCTTAAAATAATGTGTTAAATCTACTTTGTGATCTGGAGAATGTATAAAGTAGTTTAACTGGCTAGGAATGAATTAGCTAACTGGATCCATTGCCTTTTTAAACATAGGCGTGGTAGGAGGCATTTTGCAGGGCCAGAAAATCTGGAACTTGCTATATTCAATCCTGTATGGGTGCCAAAAAAAGCACTTCTAGAGAGAGAGAACAAGTGAGCATAGGCATAAGATCAGATATCTCATGAACCACCAGAGCCAGAAAGGGATGCCACTGGAAAATGGGGATTCCTGGATCTGGCTTTGGTATATAAAACATTCATTTAAAGCCATATCAGGGGAAAAGGTATCAACCCATAAATTCTCATTATTCTAATTACCACAATGCTTTCTTCTTTCACTTCAGCGAAGACATCATTTTAGTGAAAAAAACCAGCAGCTAGAATCCAGTTCTTTCCACCCTTTGAAAGCACCATTCTCATAGGCTATACACTAAATAATTGCTGCTAAAATAACATGGGAACATTTTGCTGGAGAGATGTTTAGTTGCTAGAGCCATACAAAGGGTCCTAGCTGGAGATATCAATCCCTGCATTTTGCTAATTGTTGATTTGGGGAGATTATTCACAAGAAAAAAAGCAAAGAACGAGCAACACCCATTAGTAAGAGATGGGGGGAAATCTGACTAAGTTGTGGAATGATTACAAGAAAGAGGAATTTATATTACCCACCAAATAATGATCTACTTATTTATTTTTTATTAGAAAAAAATGTCAATTATTCAGGGGTTCTTGGAGTTAACAGAAGAAAGAGATAGGGTTTCATGTATTATGACTAATTTGAGATGCTGGGTAGGATTTGCAAAAGTACTTAAGACTCATTTTCAAAAGACTCATTGAGAATCAATAGGATTTAAGAGCCTAAGTGCCTAAGTCACATTTGAAAGTGGAACTTAGACTCCTAAGTCACTAAAGCACTTTTGAAAATTTTACCCTTGCCCTTTTTTGTATCATTCCCTTCCAGCAGACCACACTACTTTTTCATCATCAGCATCATGTTCCTATTATGCCTCTGGCATTTAGGGCAGTGATGAAGCTCCTCCACTCCTGTCTGTTTCTGGCAAGTCTTTCAATGGTTCCCCAGCTGTACCCCAGGTTTTTCAGTTCAGCTTCCACAGCTCTTCGCCATGTTGTTTTCGGGCCGCCTCGTTTTCGCTTGCCTTCAGGTGTCCATCTTATTGCTACTCTGGTGATGGAATCAGGTTCCATCTGAAGCACATGACCAATCCATCTCCAACATCTCCTGTCAATGATAGTGCTCAGATCCTCTTGGCTGCACCGCGTCAATAGATCTTGGTTTGAGATTGTTCTGGGCCAAAAGATACAGAGGGTTTTTCTGAGGCAGGTTGTATGGAATGAAGACAGTTTGTACTTGTCATACTTTCTCATTCCCCAGCCTTCTGCACTATAAAGTAGTGTTGAAAGTATGCAGCTCTGATAAATCTTGAGTTTGGTTTTGGTGTTGTATTTTGATGATTTCCAGACTGTATTTAAGCTCCTGAAGGTGTTCCTGGCTTTATTGATTTTGTTCCGAATGTCCTGGCTTGTTCTACCGTCCTGGATGATGGTGCTGCCCAAGTATGTGAATGTTTCTACACTGGTGAGAACATAATCCTCTATCTGTACTGGTGATGGTGAGGCAATATTAAAGGTCATGATATCTGTCTTATTGCGGTTGATTTTCAGTCCAATCTGCTGGCTGAATGCGTTGAGTCTTTACTCACTATTCTTTAGCTACTTTTATTTTCATATTGTCACAAATATACAAGGACCTGTACAATGGGGGAACTCCAGTGACAGTATCCTGCCTCAGAGAATTTACAATATATTTGGCATCTTCCCAGATACACCATACTAGCTCCCTTCAGCCACCATTTCCAGGACACATTCAAAGTGCTCAAAATGGGAAGAGAATGGATGATGATTGTTTATGTCAAGTGTGCACAACTTTTTTCAATGGGCAGCAGTAAGATGTGGAAAGGAGGGGAAAAAAGAATGACCGCCCTAAATCAAGCATTCCTCAACTACCTCTGAAGCAGCTTTTTTCCACTGGGCAAGAGCCATTGCATCTCCATCAGTCAGACAGCAAAAGGGTTTGAAGGGGCCAATGAAATAAAGGCAGATTTTTGTGTTCTTCACTGGCTATGGGCCTCATTTGTCCATGGGTCAAAAAGACTAATCGGGAATGCCACTATTTCCTGAAAGATAATTCCCCCTTTTCATAGCTGATAACAATTACCCTTATCTAGACAAATATATATAGACATATGCGCGCGCACACACACACACACACACACACACAATGCTCAAAGAACACTATTAAGAGTGTAAAGTCAAGCACTCCAAATTTAGGAAATGTGAAAATTAAGGTAATCTATATAACTTTAATTCACCCCTCTTGTGCTTATCTGTTATTGTACAGTCTTTAATTACATGATCACATATTAATTTTTCCACCGGACCTCTACCAGTGCAGCTGTTGTGACCTGCAGAGGATGTGCCATGTTTGTCTTTCTCCCAGAGGATAGAAGCGATTTTGTTTGTACGAAGTGCAAGCTGGTCTCCATATTGAAGGAAAAGGCCCAGGTAGAGACCATCGAATTGTGGAAGTAAATGCATGGTTACACAGGTGGTGTCAGAGAGAGAACTTTGGATTCTTCGACCATGGGATGTTGTTCCAGGAAGAAGAATTGCTAGGAAGAGATGGGATACACCTAACAAAGAGAGGGAAGAGCATCTTCGCAGGCAGGCTTGTTAACCTAGTTAGGAGGGCTTTAAACTAGGTTCTCCAGGGGATGGAGACCTAAGCCCTGAGGTAAGTGGGAAAGTGGGATACCAGGAGGAAACATAAGGAGGAGGGTGCAACAAGGGAGGCCTCTGATTCATACTGAGAATGTAGAGCAATTGGCTAGTTATCTTAGGTGCCTGAACATGAACACAAGAAGCCAGGGAAACAGGCAGCAAGAATTGGAAGTCCTGGCACAGTCAAGGAACTATGACATGATTGAAATAATAGAGACATGGTGGGGTAACTCACATGACTGCAGCACTGTCATGGATGGGTATAAACTGTTCAGGTAGGACAGCCAGGGGAGAAAAGGTGGAGGAGTTGCACTGTATGTAAGAGAGCAGTATGATTGCTCAGAGCTCCAGTATGAAACTGGAGAAAAGCCTGTTGAGAGTCTTTGGGTTAAGTTTAGAGGTGAAAGCAACAAAAGTGGTGTCGTGGTGGGTGTCTGCTATAGACCACCAGACCAGAAAGATGAGGTAGAGGAGGCTTTCTTCAGACAACTAACAGAAGTTTCCAGATCACAGGCCCTGGTTCTCACGGGGGACTTCAATCATCCTGACATCTTCTGGGAGAGCAATACAGCAGTGCACAGACAATCCAGGAAGTTTTGGGGGAGTGTTGGGGACAACTTCCTGGTGCAAGTGCTGGAGGAACCAACTAGAGGCCATGCTCCTCTTGACCTGCTGCTTACAAACAGGGAAGAATTGGTAGGGGAAGTAGAAGTGGGTGGCAACCTGGGCAGCAATGACCATGAGATGGTCGCGTTCAGGATCCTGACAAAAGGAAGAAAGGAGAGCAGCAGAATAATAAAGAAGCCTTATTGAGGGCACAGGAACAAACCATCCTGATGTGCAGAAAGAATAGCCAATATGGCAGGTGACCAGCTTGGCTTAACAGTGAAATCTTCTGTGAGCTTAAACACAAAAAGGAAGCTTACAAGAAGTGGAAACTTGGACAGATGACTAGGGAGGAGTATAAGAATATTGCTCGAGCATGCAGTGGTGTAATCAGGAAGGCCAAAGCAAATTGGAGTTGCAGCTAGCAAGGGATGTGAAGGTTAATAAGAAGCGTTTCTACAGGTATGTTAGCAACAAGAAGAAGGTCAGGGAAAGTGTGGGACCCTTACTGAATGGGGGAGGCAACCTAGTGACAGATGATGTAGAAAAAGCTGAAGTACTCAATGCTTTTTTTGCCTCGGTCTTCACAGACAAGGTCAGCTCCCAGACTGCTGACTGGGCAGCACACTATGGGGAGGAGGTGAGCAGCCCTCAGTGGTGAAAGAACAGGTTAAGGACTATTTAGAAAAGCTGGACATGCACAAGTCCGTGGGGCCAGATGCAATGCGTCTGAGGGTGCTGAGGGAGTTGGCTGATTGCAGATTTCAGAGCCATTGGCCATTATCTTTGAAAACTCATGGCGATTAGGGGAGGTCCCAGATGTTTGGGAAAATGCAAATATAGTGCCCATCTTTAAAAAAAGGGAAGAAGGAGAATCTGGAGAACTACAGACCAGTCAGTCTCACCTCTGTCCCCAGAAAAATCCTGGAGCAGGTCCTCAAGGAGCCCATTTTGAAGCACTTGGAGGAGAGGAAGGTGATCAGGAACAGTCAACATGGATTCACCAAGGACAAGTCATGCCTGACCAACCTGATTGCCTTCTATGATGAGATAACTGGCTCTGTGGATATGGGGAAAGCGGTGGACGTGATATACCTTGACTTTAGCAAAGCTTTTGATACGGTCTCCCACAGTATTCTTGCCAGCAAGTTAAAGTACGGATTGTATGAATGGCTAGATTGTCGGGCTCAATGGGTAGTGATCAACGGCTCAATGTCTAGTTGGCAGCCGGTATCAAGCAGAGTGCCCCAGGGATCGGTCCTGGAGCCGGTTTTGTTCAACATCTTCATTAATGATCTGGATGATGGGATGGATTGCACCCTCAGCAAGTTCACAGATTACACTAAGCTGGGGGGAGAGGTAGATACGCTGGAGGGTAGGGATAGAGTCCAGAGTGACCAAGACAAATTGGGCCAAAAGAAATCTGATGAGGTTCAACAAGGACAAGTGCAGAGTCCTGCTCTTAGGATGGAAGAATCCCATGCATGGCTACAGGCTGGGGACCGACTGGCTAAGTGGCAGTTCTGCAGAAAAGGACCTGGGGTTTACAGTAGACGAGAAGCTGGATATGATTCAACAGTGTGCCCTTGTTGCCAAGAAGGATAACGGCATATTGGGCTGATTAGTTGGAGCATTGCCCGCAGATCAGGGGAAGTGATTATTCCCCTCTATTGGGCACTGGTGAGGCCACATCTGGACTATTGAGTCCAGTTTTGGGACCCCCACTACAGAAAGGATGTGGACAAATTGGAGAGAGTCCAGCAGAGGGCAACAAAAATGATTAGGGGCTGGAGCACATGACTTATGAGGAGAAGCAGAGGGAACTGGGCTTATTTAGTCTGCAGAAGAGAAGAGTGAGGGGGGATTTGATAGCTTCTTTCAATTACCCGAAAGGGGATTCTAAAGAGAATGGAGCTCGGCTGTTCTCAGTGGTGGCAGATGACAGAACAAGGGGCAATGGTCTCAAGTTGCAGTGGGGGAGGTCTAGGTTAGATATTAGGAAACACTATTTCAGTAGGAGGGTGGTGAAGCACTGGAATGGGTTACCTAGGGAGGTGTTGGAATCTCCATCCTTAGAGGTTTTTAAGGCCCAGCTTGACAAAGCCCTGGCTGGAATGATTTAATTGGGGTTGCTCCTGCTTTGAGCAGGGGGTTGGACTAAATGACCCCCTGAGATCTCTTCTAACCCTAATCTTCTTCTATGATTCTTCTTCTTCTACCTCATTCAGTACACAGGATGGATGGTGCTCACTTAGTGAGCAGCTATTCAAAAGTTTGTTTTCTCCTCTCATTCAATGTGCAGCCCTAGGTCTTATTTGCTGTATTCTATTCAAGCCCTGCTCCGGCCAAATTTGGGCAGATTTTCACAGAAACAGCAAAAGGCACATCACTGACACACAGGCTGCTCCCCTACCAAATTTTAATTCCCTGCTGCAAAGCATTGGATCACTAAAACTTTTAACATAAAGTTTGCCAGCTTTTATTTTTACATGGACATAACAATGTATTTTTCCCCGGGTTTTTTCTATGACCCATTCTGGCTGTAATTTTCATAAAAGGCAGATGCCCATAATAGAAAATTTCAACCCAGTTAACGTTTGCCAAACCTATAAGCAATGGAAAGCATAGTCTCTTAATGGGTACTGTCGGGCAACCTTAATAAGAGATGGAGCTGCTAGTACCATCTGTAATTAGAGACAAAAGGCCATATTCTGATCTCAGTTTACTTTGGTGTAAATCTAGAATAACAACTGAAGTCTATGGAGTTACTCCAGGTTTCCACCAGCCTAACCGAGACCAGAATTTGGCCCTTTAATTGTTCCACAGCTTGATGACTAAGGGAACCCAGATAGATCCTAGTGATATTTTCCAGTTCCCTAGTAATGTGCCTTAATATATGAACTCGGGTAACAACCCTACTCAGTTGCCCAATTTCTCCTGAGCCATAGTTCATGATGTGGCAGTTCATTGTAAGCAGTTGGTGAACAGGCCACTGGACCCCCAGCTGTTCAGATTCCTTCTGTGAGAGTCAACATAATTGTATCCCTGCTTGTGTCTTCAGCTTCTCCTCTCTGTTGTTTGTTGTAATGGACCTACCTAAAGTAATTAGACCACCTGTTGCATCGCCAGATTCATTTAAGGGAGCCCTGCTGCAGTTTGGTTTACATGGTTTGACAGTAATTGTGTAAGTGGATGCCATTGTAATGACATTGCAAAATTAAACTGTAGATTTATTTTAATCAATAAATATAATTACATGCTCATCAGAGCATGAGTATGAGCTTATCTGTAATTAGTTTTCCATACCATAATTTAGCCCATAATGCCAACTTTGTGCACATTGCAGAATGTTGGACAGAAATTACATTTGCAGCAGACTGAATACTTACAATGAATTCAGTTTTACAGTTCAGAAACTTTTAGAGCCCTGAAAAAATATTCCACAATATTTGTAATGGAAGTTTAAAGCAGCTGCCCAAGTTAGACCAAATTTGTTTGAAATTACACAACTGCAAACCCAGAGAAAAAAAGTTCTTCGATATAAATGAACTTACTCCTAACTGAAAGCAGAACTTGGCCCCTCATCTGTAACATCCACCACCTAAACAAATCCTAGTAAATTTTTTTGCAGAACTATGTGTGGCATTATAGTGCAACAGAGTGGCAGGATTGGTTGCCTTAAGGTGTAAAAATATTAACGTACTTTGTATTTAAATGTGAACTCTTAACCAAGGATCTCAAAACACTTTATAAACTCTCACTAATTGCCCTAATGCCCTTCTTCCTGCCATGAGACAGGATTATACCCCTTTTACAGCTGGGGAAACTCAGGCATGATGGGGTACATATACACTACCCGCCGGATCGGCGGGTAGTAATCAATCCCCGATCGCTCTGCCGTCGACTCCGGAACTCCACCACGGCGAGAGGCGGAAGCGGAGTCGACGGGGGAGCGGTGGCCATCGATCCCGCGCTGCGAGGACGCGAAGTAAGTGATTCTAAGTCGATCTAAGATACGTCGACTTCAGCTACGCTATTCTCGTAGCTGAAGTTGCGCACCTTAGATCGATGCCTCCCCCCCCAGTGTAGACCAGGGAAAGGTACAATGATTTACTCTGTTACTGATTTATAAGACCTGGCATAAGAAAAAGAACCCAGGCACACTGACTCCCATTCCTTGCTCCAATCACTGATTAAAACAACAAAGGATAACCTTATAATTGCAACAAAATAGAAAGTTATGTGATGGAAAGTGTAGGAGTAATTCTACATCCATGCATAATATGGAACTATTATAGTCTGAATATGTAGCATTATTGAGGTTGAAGAAACTATGTCACACAGTGAAATATCTTTGCTGGTTTCTTATACTGGTTTTACTGTAATTTCAGGCATGGCTTAGTATATGGTTATCACAGTTGTCACTCTGCAATACAAAATGTTAGCAAATATACTCATGATACTTTATTGGTATTTTTGTTTCTTTCCATCCATTTCTGTTTTCTTATCTTGAAGACTAAGTACTGTGGACCCAGTGATTAACTTTAAGCACATGCTTAAATCCCACTGAAATCAATTGGATTTAAGCACCTTCTTAAATGCTGTGCTGAATAGGGATTAACTTGAATATGTTCTGAAGTGCTTTCCAATCAAGGCTATTACATTCTAATTGAAATAAGGACTACAGGGATGGGTTTTAAACAGAGTACCACTAACTGCCAGGTTTCAAGTATTCTCGCATCTTTCAAGCCAATATCATTAAATATGCTGGCAATCAGAAAATAACTTGCCAGGCACAGCCATTTACTAGGTATGTTTTTAAAATATTATATTTATTGAATATTTTCCATCAGAAAAACAAATATACAATAAAATAAAAGGAATAAGAGAGCAATAAGATGAATCACTTAAGCTTTTTATAATTCTTCTCATTGAGTAAATCAGAATTTCAGATACTTTTTGGCATGATTCTGCAAGGTGTTGAGCATCCTCAGTTCCCACCAACTTTAACAGCACCTGAGGCCACTCAGCAGTTCAAAGGACTAGGTCCTTTCTCCATATCTCAAAGACAGCAAAAATTAATATAAGGCCTGATGCTGCTACACACTGGTGTTAGCTTCTGCCTTGAATAGTCTTGTTGACTTCAATAGGACTACTTGAGAGGAAGATGCTACCAAACATGAGTGTGGGCGTCAGAATCTGGCCCTTAAAAGAGTAACACTTAACAATACATAGAAAAAGCCCCTCCAAAATTAATTGAACAATTTATTCTGGCTTCTACAGCAGAGCCCACTTTTGAGAATAGGCAGATGCAGAGGGGCTGTGTACTAGTGCAAGTTCCATGAGGCACCCTGGATGAGCCAATCAGGAGAGTATATACCAGAATGGGAGATGAAATAGCCTTTTAAAAAGAGTGCTCCCTAATGCACCAGCTCTGCTCCCTTGCCCAAGGTGGTACAGCAGTCAAGACCATTGCCCTGACACATCTCACCTCCTTTGGGTTGGTCAGCATGACTGTCAGCACTGGACAACTTCAGTCCTACCAAAACAGAAGTCCAAAGGCCTAGACTGTGGTTACTGCTTATCTTGGTGCACAAAGAGAGTGAGTGAGTGTGTTGCTGGGATAGGGTGACCAGACAGCAAATGTGAAAAATCGGGACGGGGGTCGGGGGTAATAGGAGCCTATCTAAGAAAAAGACTCAAAAATCGGGATTGTCCCTATAAAATCAGGACATCTGGTCACCCTATGCTGGGAAGGAGAATGTGGGGGAGATCATAGTTCCCTGATCACTTTGAACAGCCATAGTGTGATGGTAGTCACAGTTTCACAGTGACTGTATAAATGAGATGTCTGTCCCTATAGAAAGGTCCTATAGAATTCTCCAGGGATGAAACCAATAAGGTTCCACAGAAACTGAATAGGATTCTATTTAAATTACTCTAAACACCTAGAGAATTTAATAGAGAATAAGACCCTTTCTATAGTATTTTTGAAACAGCTTGTAGAATTCTGTAGTTGTGTATAATTCTTTATCCAATTCTTTAGGAGGCCCAAAAACTATAACAAGGTGATCAGTCTCTACTAAGCTCTGTAGCAATGTTGCATAAAGTCAATGGGCAGGTTCAGCATAGAAGGATGCAGAGCAGGATAGTGCCAAGCACTGGCTGCAGCATGTTTTTAATGGGAGTGAAATTCACGTCACCCATGCAAAGCCCAAATAAAAGAATTTAGCAGAGGAGCATCTCTGCAGCCAGGCCACCATCACTGCTACAGGCTATTGGCTACATTCCACTGAGCTGAACAATTTGGGGACAGTAGTCCTGTAGAATGTGGAAACCCACCATCCACACCTTCTGCCAATCGATAAATTCACCCACAACTCTTTCGTCAAAGGTCATTGAAGAGAATGATTATGCATTATAACATTGTAATCTAACAACATCCTGGTGACCCTATGTATTTACACCGGTCCACAGAAGTCAGTGAGAGTTTTGCCTGTGTTGGCATAAAGTCCATAACCAGATGGATAGTCCTATTCATGTGATATAGTCCCATACACCAAAACTAGACTCACTGAAGTCAATTGATTATTTGTGGAGTAAGGTGCTATCCAATGGCAGTAAAGATATCAGAATCTGGCCCCATAATGTCAATACCCACAAGCTGACTTTTTTCCTATATTAACAAATATCACAGGCATTAATCTAAAAGCTCCATCACAAAACCTCCCATTAAATTGATAGTTTAAGTGATTAATTTTAAAAGATATGTAACCACAGTCCTAAAAGATAAATTAAATAGTTAAAATAACTGAAAAAGTATAGGAAATTAAATTAGATGAAGCCTCATTTTTAAAACAGATACCCTCACTTCAAAAAAAAAAAAAGTCACTTCTATCAAAACATTTTTTAACCTCCTTTTGTTATAGATAACACCTGAGATCACTGTAGCTGAAATAAAAATAATAATATGGACTTATGTATTTTCTTCCGTTAACTTTCTTTGTCTGTACGTCAGCACATTGTGTATAGTCAGTTTCACTGTTCCTCTCTATGGTCAGTCAGTAGGTTTCCCTAGTTGCTAGTGTAGTTTCTTCACACAACAAGAAAGGAGAGAAATATTGCAAAAAATAGGAACCACAAAAATGGGCAGGGGTACTTGGGTAGGTGTAGAAACTACTTGTAATTTGTTTTTCACTGACTAGATTTCAAGTTGACAATGTGTCTTTAAATAGCAGGGACTCTATTTCTCAGATTGGTCCCCCACCAGCAACAGAACAGAATGTGAGCATGAACTATGAAGCCAATTGACCTGGCATTTCCTTTTTCCATCACATTGTAGGGGGAGAACTGTCTCCTGGGTCTGCATTATAGGAGGTCTCAAAAGACAACAGATGAAAGTTGCTGATTAGTGGTTACTGATGACACAGCCTGTGATGGTAATGTAAGTTATACAAGGGTGAAAGATATTCTTTATGCATGTACTATGGTTTTACCTAGGCTGAACTCTGATATCATCATAAGAGCCATCAAGAGATATGGAAGTCAGTCTATGAAGTGGCAGCATCCACTTTTATTTACCATAATGAACCAACCCAGGATTATTATTTTTTATTAAGGTGACCTTGCCAAGGACAATCTGCATTTTAGGTTCTCACATGGGAAAATACTGTTCTCCTAATTTTACTGTAGATAAAATATAGATATGTTGATTTGGGTTAAGTTGTGATACACTCTCTCCCAAAGAAAGGCTAAACTGCCTTTAACAATAATAACCAGGAAAATCTGGGGTTTCAGTCCTGGCTGGGCCACTGATTTACTAATATCCTGGGACCAACACAGCTACAACAACACTGCATACTACAATGGAAGAGATCAAATTTTGCCATCTGAAATGGAAACTCCACAACATGAAGAAAAAGGAAGCAAAACTTAACAGCAACATCTACTTCTGGAGCAAATGCAATAAATAAATCATCATCCCCAGAGGTCTCACCATCTAGAAGCCTCTGACCACTCCATATAATTCCAAGTATGCTAAACCGCTCTGCAGATGGACTTCAGAGAAACTGAGAAGCCCAGATTTGAAGAAGAACTCTGTGTGGCTCAAAAGTTTCTCTTTCTCATCAACAGAAGTTGGTCCAATAGAAGTTGGTCCAGATGTTTGTCCATCCACCTTGTCTCTTTCAAAATCCTAGATGTCCTGACTAAGTGCAAAATCCAATTGGAGGTTGAAAATCTCACTTTTCATATTGAGCCAAGCTTAAGCAGGAAAATCTGGGGTTTCAATCCTGACTGGGCCACTGATTTACCACGTGATCTTAGTCAAGTAATTTAATTCCGTTGTGTCCATTATCTGCATTTTAAATATTGGAAAACTAACTTCATGGAGGTGTCATGGAGATTAATAAACTCTGTGCACGGTGCTTTGAAGATATGAAGTGTCACATATTTTAAATGCCCAGTTGCCTGCCTGGCTGTGCTTGCTGGAGTTGGCCTACACCTGTTGGATGTGTAGTGATGATTTCCACTGGACAGGTTATTCAAGTTACTAACTTGGTGGTGGTATTCAGCTTGCTTTATTAGTCACATAAGTCATTTGATGACTAATGGCAACATTCATCAAATAACATTTTCATTCAACCAGCTCTGGGCACAGTTGAATCGGAGGAGCTAGAAAAGGAACTCAGCAATGAGTGAACTAGGCAGGTAAACCTGTTACTTCTGCTGTTCAGTCACATACACATGGATGCTGAGGTGGGAGGCTAGTCTTCATATTCATCCAGACACTGGTCAGTTGTTGCATGCAGGCAATCATTGCAGCTGGCATTTTTAAGAGCAGATCAGCAGCTCAGCCAGCAGGCAGCAAGCCATTACATTTCACTTATTAATATATGGCATTGGCTGCCTTGGGCTGCTCAACAATAGGATTTCTTTCAGCCCATCCGGATCATTTAATTGGCAAACGTCCACAAGCCTGTTCCAGATGCAACTTCATGACCTACTTTGATAAGAAGTCAGTTGAGTTAGTTTTTCCCTCTGTAAGTGTGAGATCTCCTGAAAAATCCTCACTGAACTCTTGTCTAGACAAGGTCATTCCAGCCAGGGAAAGGGCCACCTCTGATCCTAAAGGTAAAATCTAGTTCCGTTCTGTTAAACTGTCCAGTCCTCTCCGTTGTCAATTCAAATGTATTCAAGCCCTTTTGAGAGCCCTATTCCTTTTTTGTCTTGTCAGGAAATCTTTGGGACAGTTTATAATCTAAATAAGCACTGAGACAGGACCATAAAATGAATCGTATTAATATAATTATAACCACTAAAATCATCAAAAGGCTGGATTCCATATTTAAACTAAAATAATGCGGTAATGTGAAAAAAATACTCTGGGAGATCTAATTATATAATGCAGTATTCAGTGCTGTGTGGCTAGCCCAGCAATTCCTGTTACATTCCAATCAAAGTGATCTCACTAGCATGTGAGAGAAGAGTCCAGCTGACAGATTTGGGACATGTAACGTACTATTTAGTCAAGAGGCCCCATGTGCTATTCATAAAGAATTAACAACTCTTATATTGACAATGACAGTATTGTCAGAAGACCTTTGGAAGGAAAAAAATCTCCATAAACTCCATCTCTGTGAAGTTGGACTTTTTTTTTTTTTTTGCCCCTTTTTTCCAATGCTGATGTAATCTCCAAACATCTCCAGCAGCAGCTGCTCAGCGAAACCGGGCACCTTCTCCCTAGGCTCTTTCAGCAGCACACGCAGCACTTTCCAGTTCCCTCAAGACAATCAGGGCCTTTCTTTCACCAATTAGCTATCACTTCAAGAGCCCCGCGCTGTCCAACAGGCTCTTAAGAATGGTCTTTGCAGGAAACAACACTGGAAGGGATTTTTTGCCTAGACAAATTAAAAGGGGAAGAAGGGAGAATGAGAAAAAAAACCACAACAAATCAGAGCATAGAAGCTGTCCAAAATGCATTGCTCAATTAGTACATCGACAAATGCAAAAGCGTCCTCAAGACCAAGCCCAGAGCAAGGCGCGCACACACACAAAAAATGCTCACACTCTCTTTAGGAGATAGTTTGCTTAGTCCAGTATGTTAAGCAGGTTTCACAGAAAGGACTCTTGTTATAGTAAGTCTCTGAGTTCTAAGAACTAAAAGGGAAAGAAACTCCTGGAAGATTATGTTATGTTTCCCTATTCAGCTCTCCAAATGGAAAGCAGCATTATTTGCAGCCGACGTGACAGGAAGGAACTTGGTTTTGCTCACTTTAAACATAGATGGATTGACAAAATGTGTAATTACTGGAACTGCTAGAATCTTGTTTGAACCAGGCACAATTAGCAGGATTCTTTCCCCAGAAGTTGTGCTTTCCATGTAAAAGGGAGATTAAGGTTTGATTCAGAGCCTTAAAGTTGTGCGAAACTTAGAACTTCAGTTCTTTTTCTTTTAAATTAGAGAACAGGCCTGAACCAGAACCTTATTATTATGTATTATTTATATTACAATAGTGTGTAGAGGTCCTGACTGAGACCAGGACCCCATTTGATTAGGCAGTGTGCAAACACATAGTGAGAGCCAGTGCCTGCCCTCAAGAGTTTACCATCTAAGGCCCAATTCAGGAAAGTATCTCTGTTCAAAAAGAGTACTTGAGCATGTGCTTAAGTGTTGTCCTGAATAGGGATGAACTTAAGCAACTGCTGTGACGTTGTGCAGTCTATATAGTTTTATAAAAACATGATAATAAGTGAATATAATGTAACTGGGATAGTTTTAGAAAAATATGGTAAAAAGTGAATATAACATACTGGGATATGCTTCATGCAAAAGGTCTCTTGTAAGGTATCATTACAAAGCTTATAATCTACTGAGTGTGATCATACGATTTGTATAAATGTACCACTCTTGTATCTAAAACTAGAAATATAAAATATAACTCTGAGGGCCTATTGTAATTATGTAAAGTGTGGGCCATTAATGATGGTTTGGAATCTTGATGACTCCCATTAACAAGGACCATTGTCTGCAGATGACTGTGTTTACCTGTGAGTCTTCCTGTATATGTGTGTGCTGGCAAGTGAGTAATGAATTCTTGCAGTGACATGTGATCATGTCACCTGAACTGGAATCCATCTTTAACCTGGTGCTTTTCCAGTGAGGGGGGGTGGAAACCCAGAGGGACAAAGGGTTTCCGCCTTATGCAAAAGATCTATAAAGGGGTGGAAGAGAACAAAGAAGGGAGAGGAGCCATCATGAAGAATCCTCTAGCTATCACCTGAGCTGCAACAAGAGCTGTACCAGGGGAAAGAATTGTGCCCAGGCCTGGAAGGTGTCCAGTCTGAGAAAAACTTACTGAAGCATCTCTGAGGGTGAGATTATCTGTATTTAGCTTGATTAGACATAGATTTGCGCATTTTATTTTATTTTGCTTGGTGACTTACTTTGTTCTGTCTGTTACTACTTGGAACCACTTAAATCCTACTGTCTGTATTTAATAAAATCACTTTTTATTTAGTAATTTACTCAGAGTATGTATTAATACCTGGGGGAGCAAACAACTGTGCATATCTCTCTATCAGTGTTATAGAGGGCGAAAAATTTATGAGTTTGCCCTGCATAAGCTTTATGCAGGGTAAAACAGATTTATTTGGGTTTAGACCCCATTGGGAGTTGGGCATCTGAGTGCTAAAGACAAGCACACTTCTGGGAGCTGTTTTCAGGTAAACTTGCAGCTTTGGGGCAAGTGATTCAGACCCTGGGTCTGTGTTGAAGCGGACTGGAGTGTCTGGCTCAGCAAGACAGGGTGCTGGAGTCCTGAGCTGGCAGGGAAAACAGGAGCAGGGCTAGTTTTTGCACATCGGATGGCAGTTCCCAAGGGGGTTTCTGTGATCCAACCAGTCACAACTGCACTTAAGTGCTTTCCTGAATTGAGGCCAATAGGCAAAACAGCCAAATGGTGGCAAGGAGGGGAAAAAAAGGCAAAGACAAGCGAAGTGACTTGGCCAAGGTCACACAGCAATGCAATGGCAGGTAAAGAACAACATGCACATCTGCCGACTCCCAGCCCAGTACGCCATGCATTAAACAATGTTGCACCCCAAAATTACCAGTCCAAATGTGGTTCAAAATTGTTCTGACCGAGAGAACCTTGTGAGATCCAGCACATTATGTTTCCGCAAGGACAGTGAACAGCAGCAGGTAACCATAGACATGGCATAACTGTACACACACGTAGACATGCAATCATTTTGCAGAGAGAAATCTCAGTCTAGTCACTGTTATACCTACTGCACAGCAAGAGCAAAGCTTCAGGCTCTGTAAATGTGTTTTGTATTGGCTCAGTGACATTAGTGCTCTAAGAGGGTCCAGGAGTTCATTCTCGGTAGCGGGGGATTAGAAAAATGTTCCCTTACCTACCCTGGGGGATTTTTAAAGGGAGTGAGAAGGTTTAGGAACTGATCAGATTGCTTAAAACAAAGAAACCCTGATGAATTACTCTTGTGTGCATTTATATAGGAATGTGAGCCAATCAAAATTCCTATGCATGGAAATTCTCAACTAAAGGATGAAAAAGAATAATCAGGATTAAGAAGGAATATTTGTAGAAATGTATAGAATAAGGCGTATCTTCTTATATATACAAACTTCAAAGGGGATGACTTTAAAGGGGCTTGTTCTTGCAGGTAGTTCATATGACACAAGGTAGATTTTTCTTTAAAAAATGCAAGGAACTGCAGAGAACAAAAATATTTTGGCTAGTGGTGCATAACTCACTTCCATAGAGGTGATATTTTATTTATTTACAATTTATCATTGTAGATATTTTATTTATTTACAATTTATCATTGTAGATTGATGAGTAAAAAATAGCTGAAAAATAGTTGTTAGTAACTGTATCTGCTACAATACAGCCCTCGGTGTCAGAAGACCTCAGGCCTAACCCCAGCTGTGCCACTGCCTCATTCTATGACCTTAGACAAGTAACGCTGGCCCGGGCCTCACTCACCCTACCTGCAAAATGAGGCTAATGATACTTACCCTCCTTTAGAAAGGTGTAAATCTGCACCTCTGCTTCCTTTGGATGCAATTCCCAGCAATCCACATAAATGAATCCTTTGTGTCAATTACTTTTCACTAACTGTGAGCTAATCCTGAAGTCCTTACTCAGGCAGAATTCTTGAGAATGGACTGCAGGATTTTATTCACAGAGTTCGAACCTGGATAGCTCATGGGACTGCATTTTCCATTTCTAGGTCATCAGACCCATCTCAAGTTGCCAATGACCAAGAATCATTCTCTTCTAATGACCATTTAAGAGTTATGCAAAATGAATTGTTGATCTCATTCCAGCCCCTAGCGAACAGGTCCCCCCCCAACACGGACACAAACACAATTGGTTCTAATCTATGCCTTGCTGGCTCCTCAGCAGAGATGTCAAAAACAGAACAGACAGAGAGACTGCACAACTACTTCTGCCTGGAGCAGGGGGGGTCCCTTCAGGAGAGGCTGAGGCATGGTGCTGGGTAAGTGTGCACTATTGCTGCCTGGTCAATACCTGTTCTGCACATAAACAGAAGACTGTATACCAGGGCTGTTGGTACCTTTCATTCATTCTATGTTTATTCACACAAAGGAATTCTACGTTTTAATAGCTGAAGGGGAAAAGCAAAAGGCTTTCCTGAAGTCATATAGGCCTTCAGAGTAAGGTTACACAACAAGAAGATTAATGGTATGGCATAAGCAAGATAATTCCATATTCCAAATGAAAACTTTATGTGAGCAAACTGCATAAAATACAGTTTAACATGGATGATGATTGCTCTTCCTTTGTAAAGTGCTTTGAGATGTACTGATGAAAAGCACAAGATAAGTGCTAGGTATTATTATTTGAAATTTTCCATGAATCTCCAATAGGACAATTTTTTCCTAGTGCTGGCATCAGTTTCAATAACTTACCTTTTCAAACAGTCTGCTCTGTATCATACATGAAAATGTATTCAGTCATTCTCTCTGGCCGTTGCTGATTTGTTAAATCATTCTTCAGCTGATCATCTCTACAGAGATTAAATATCACAAAAAAATAATGCCCCTAAATAGATGGGTAATATTTATTTGTCCATCTTCACGTGACTGACATCACCACCATTTTCTTGCCACCGATATTTAGTGCAAATCTTCTAGCTCCAAACTATTTCCCAAGATAAATTCAGCATTGACTATTTCAGACAGCATTTAGCTTAAAACTATCATTCAGTAACTGAGCGTCTTGATAATTGATGGTACCTGTGGAAGCAATAAAGTTCCAAACCTATGAATTATGCATCATGAGTGACCTTAAAAATGCATATTTTCTGTATTACTTTTCTGAATCCAACTACACTACTACTTCCTAAGCAGAGTATCACTACACTGCTAAAATGATAGAACTATTTAAAATACTCAGTGATATTACATAAGCAATAAGCAGGTATTACATCAGGTAATAACTGGTATAACAGCTGGTGGCTGCTGTAGTCATTTCTATGAAATATACAGAGACAGAAAATGAATTATGATTAGAAAATAGGGTATTTGACTTACTTGATATATCACACATTCGAGAATGGTGATATTGCAAAGGGAAACCTGCACGATTCAGCATGGCTAACACATTTCATTGTAAGAAAAAGCCCCAGGACCAACACTTATTACTTAGCATGGCACGTCTGCTGTAGTTATCACAGTGGAAAGGTAAAGGCATCTCATTTCAGTTTACTTACGTAAAGTCTCTTGCACAAAATCCTCTACGTCAGATTGAAAAGAATGTGACCTTTTAAAAAAGCAACATTAAAGACTAGCTCAAGGTATTTATCTTTAGAGGACAAAATCTGACATGCAAAGTCAACTAGTTCAAAATCTTGTGATTATATGTACATACCAAGTTCTTTCCGTGTTGCACAGGGTCACAACACCTTTCCTATTGCTTTTCCACTGTAATGAATCTCCTAGAAAATACATGGTAAGGAACAATATATCAACATCGTCAGGAGCCAAATTAGGTGCATTAATTTTTCCCATCTCTAAATCAGATGATTAGAGGGAAGAGTGGGAAAAGGGTTACGGTCCTTACATTAGTATATTATTTATTATTTTGACAGTGCCACCAGTATTCTTGGAATTTACTAGTGAATTTAAAAACGAGGTCCCTGTTTTAAGGTAAATCAAAGATACAAGTAAAGAACAACAGACATGGACAGTGTAGGAAGAACAATAGCAAACAAAATAGGGAGAAGGGACTAGGAGGAACTGAAGGGACTAAACTGAGAAATCTACCTTAAAAAGAGATTTTCTGAAGCAATTGGCAGTTTAACAAGGATTTGGGGATACCTTAGAAACTTGGATTGTATTTTCACATCTGCCTCTTACTACATGGTATTATGCTGTCTATTATTCCTTGGAGTTTGTAAAATTTGCTTTTTTCTAAGTGTGGCTGAAATGCAATCCATAAGCAACCACTTGGACTTCTAAGCCAGAATCAGAACATATCAGGCATGTGCAATGATATTTAATAACATTAATAAATGAAAAAGACAGCAGAGTCTATACAAAGAAGCTCTAGTGATGAATGAGATGAAAATACAAAAATACCTAGGCAACTTGAGGAAATCAAGCCTCAGGTAAATACTAATAGAGTTGGACCTATATAGCAGCTCTACTGTAATGATCATACAGTACTGTACAAGCAATTTATGAAGCAGTATAATGTCCCATGAGGTAGGTATTATTATGTCCATTTTTCTTAAGGGTCAGAGAGGTTAAGTAACTTGCCCAAGTTTAGACAGTAATTTCATTATAAACCAAGTATGCATCTTTTTCTCACTTACACCAGTTTTACGCTTGTGTAATTCTATTGGCTTTAATAGTTACTCAGGATTTACACCAATGTAAGTGTAAGACTCAGGCTTTAAGGGTCTGAGACAAAGCCCATTAAAGTGGATAGGAGACAGTCCAATAACCTCAAGTGGCTTTGGATGAGGCCCTAAGTCTGTCATTTCCCAGTCCTGTGCTTTCATCACTTGACAAACTTTTTCCCTAGTGAATTCATTGTGTTGCACGCCCTTGGGAGATTAGAACATATAAGGAATGGGCTACTACATGCTACATTTCATCTAGTCTAATCCTAAAGAATGCCATTTTTTTTTCAAAATGATATCTGGTCAAAATCTAACTCTGGTTCACCATTAAATTTCAATTTCCAATTTATCACTTTAAAGCTTTGACAGCATAAGTCTGAAGTTACGTCTACCAGAAGGAGATAAGCATGGAACAACTGCAGATTCCACAGTGTTTCTAGAGTGCTGCAAAAATTGCTGTTATAAAGTTTGCATGTGGTAAGGAAAGGTCATAAAACATGTTGTGAGCAAAAATACTGAATTTTGCTTTGCCAAAATGTTCACAGTAAACCAGAATGTTTGGGGAAAATGGGATCCAATTTCTCTCTCGCACACACACACACACACGGTAAAATGTCATCACTGAGCAAGTTGGCTATATTCTGTTAGAGTGGGGGAAGGACTGTGAAATTTTCCACAGTGCAATGGAACAGCTCCCAATTTTGTTTCCCTATTTCAAAATAAAATGTCATTGGTTTCAAGGTATAATTAAAAGATTTCTTCCATAAACTTTACTTGGAAATTTTGTAAGGGTCTCTGAAACTTTAAAGGTGGAGGGTCAAAAATGTGGCCCAGTTCAGCAAAGTGCTTATTAATCATTTCAAGCAATGTTAACTATATGCGTAACCCCACTGATGTCAATAGGACATAATACCCACATGAATGATAAATAAATTATTATCAAATTTACCATAACTACAGTGAATCACAAGCAAATTTAGACTGGAGGTGGGATCCTCAAAAGCAGCTAAGTGACTTAGGGGCACAAGTCTCATTCTCATTTCAAGGGAACTTTTGTACCTAAGTCCCTTAGGTGTTTCTGAAAATCTCACCCTCAATACTTATTGGAATATTTCTTATTACTATTTTTTTAACAGATTGGCAAACAAAAATATTTATATACAGATCTGATCTGAACATCCATGAACTTTGGGGTGCTCCATGTTTTGAACCCAAATTTTGAACCAGGCCCTTTTCTCTGAGAGGTTGAAGAAGACTTACAGATTCAGACAATCATAGATTAATGAACAGTTCCGAAATTTTGAAGCTTGACTATATTTCTAATTTTTGTTCTATATATCCATCTCCCTTTCCTTGGGATTGTACATAATGGCTTTCGTGGCACGTTGATTTACACTGGGATTTGCCAAAAATCTTATCATCCGTTTCAGATAACACACTATTGGAGAAAGGATTGCATGGTTATTATGATTCATTATATCTTTACTAATACTGCATTATAATCTACAGTTCACTTCACTGTACCCCAGCCACCCAAATCAAGATGAATTTAATTCATTTCCTTATTACAAAGGAAGACAACACCCAATAGAACAAAAAGGGTTTGGTAAGGAAAATTCAACATACGATATGGTTTTCTTTGAATAGATTTTTCATTCTACTAACAGACAATCCTGATTATTTTTAACGTCTCTCTGCAACAAGAAAGAAAGAAAGAAAGAAAAAGAAAGAAAAAAAGAAAGAAGCTATTTGAAAAAATTACACTGCTGGATTACAAGAGTTGAAAGCTGGTATGTAACTTTGCTCCGGGTGATCAAACTGCTAATCAGGAATGCTGTCAGGAACAGAATGGAATTCCAAATAAATTAGCCATGTCCAAGAAGCCAATACAACACAGGATTAAGGCTTACAAAGAAAACAAATTTATTCAGCCTACTTTATCAGAATTCTTAATAATGTCTATTACGTTTTCTCATCTCAGTCAGAGATCTTCCACTGGAATAGTTTGGAGAAAGAAAAAAATGGGTCACACTTCATAAATCATATTTGTCTTTTAAAACTACTATAGAGAGCTACACATACACACACACACACACACTGGTTATATGTGTATGTACATAAACAAACATGTACACATACACATTAGACAGTTATTAGTGAATCCAGCTACTGTGGAGCTTTGTATATTTATTTTATTTCTTCCAATTTATTTCAAAAGCACCTGCCAAAGCACAGGGCACTTTGACAAAAATTTACAAACCTAAAGGAAAAAGACAAACTGCAACGACTTGCCCATCCAAACCAAGCCCAAACAGCAGAATATATATCACCCAGTTAAACAATCATATTGTTAAAATAAGTCTTATATCTCACCACCCCATATTTCCCACATATAGTGAAGAAGAGGAGAAAATCCATGCATCTCCACAGACAAATTGAATGAGAACAAACTTGTGGTTGAACCACTGGATTAGGACTCAAATTATCTCTGTTCTATTCTCAACTCTGACACAGTCTTCCAGTGTGACCTTGGACAAGTCACTTGTGCCATAATCATGGAAACACTTGCACGTGTGCTTAAATTTTAGCACATAACCAGTCCCTTAATCTCTCTGTGACCTTAATCTCTCGGTGACTCAGTTTCCCATCTGTAAAATGGAGATCATAATACCATCCTACCTAACAAGGTGTTAAAGAGCAAATGATCAGTATTTGCGAGGTGCTCTGATACTACAGTAATGGAGGCTATATAAGTATTCAGAAGGTCACGTTAACCAGAATCTATCCGTGCACAACGAAAGACAAAAGCTGACTTGACTATGGAATATTCCTCTGTATTCACAAAGATACTATAACTCCAGCTCATTTTACTTATTTATTTTGATGTGTTTAAAAAAGTGTCCCTCCATAGCCCTGAGAGAGCACATACAAAGTTTACTATCTAAAATCCACTGGAACTTAAACTGAAAGCAATACTGCAGGCATTTATATGTCTGTTCAATAGGACCTGAAAACCATGTGCTGGAGAAAGCTCCCCTTGAGAACATTCAATCACCAAACTGAAAGGAGCACTGGGGTGATTTCCCTGCCTCTTCTGGACTCATTCATTCAGTGGACACTGCCCAAGATGACTTATTTCTTATGATCAACTTTTTCATACCTTTTCTTACCTTTGTCATGTTCAGAGCATCCGAGTTTTGTCCTAGAATTCACTCCCAGTGCTCCCCTTCCTCTCAGTTCTAAAACCCAACACATTAAATGCTGTCCAATCAATATACCAGTATATTCCTCAGGAACAAAGTTTAAATGTTTCCAGCAAACTGCACCTTGATCTAAGATTCTTTGCCAAGTACTTTTGCCTACCTATGAGAAAATGTTTGTATAAATGGGAGAACAAATGAAGATGGTCTTTGGTCCCTAACCTCTCTTCTCTGTAAGTATGTGCCTCCCCTACACAGAGGCTAAGGGGGAAGAATTTTGTGAGACCCTCTCATTAAAATATTAGAATCACATCATTGGAAGGGAACTTCTTATACGCTAAGGTCTCAAACCTGCAAATACTTATATACTTGCTGTACTGTAATGTGTAATGTACTGCATGTGTGTAAGTGTTAGCAGGATTGGGACCTTGGATTTCTGTATTTTCATATTCGTTTTGAATGAATGAAGGCTGATGATGCTAGCAGTTAGGAGCACCACTCCACTCTACTTCTTATAGTTGTGGAAAAAACTGCATACAGCATAAGACAAGACTCAAGTCATATGCTAGGTTAAATAAGAAACATCCCACCTTATGAAATGGTGTCATAAATCATACTTTGACCAGCAAGGCTCTTCTGTTAGGTCTCTGAAAAAAGAATATACTTGAATTACTTTTCAATTGTTTTTGTTTTTAAAAAAAAGAAAACACAAAATACAAGTAGGTGAAAGGTAACTGTATCACTTTACAGGCACAAGCTACCCTCTGATTACAACTAATTAAGATACTCAGTGGCCTAAAAACAATACCTTTTTTTTTTAATCAATGAACCCAGACGGCATTCACAGCTTTCTGCTGTGACAAATGCCCTTTGAAAGAGTTAATAGGCAAAGATTTGTACTGGCAATGAATAGGGCTACCTTTAATTGATCCAAGAGCCTTAGAGAGGCGTCTTATAGCATGATGATGTATTTGGGTTGCAAATAGGCCAAAATAAGCATAAAGAAAATCTGTAAGACCATGGGACCTTTTATATTTCAATGAGGGGGGAGGATTGCTGTGGTGGTGGTGGGGAATAGGATGGAGTTATCTTTGTGTTGAGGCATTTGAAATAGATAAAACAACAGGAATGTTGAGAGGGAAGGAAAGGAAGTGATCAGGCCATAATTCTGAGAATAAATGTCAGGATGCTCAAGAAATATACAAAACAAGGATTCTTCTGGAAAAAAAAAAAGAGGAGATGACCTAATGGTATAAAGAAACATTGATTAAAGAAATACCCTGAGGGGGAAAGATATTGCATCAGTTTTAACAAGCACTGCATGGCCTGCATTCCCTCTCAACTTCTTCAGTGAGAAAAAAAGATTTATGTCTGGAGAAGATGCAGTCACATGGATCCATTTATAATTTTTTCCCTTCATTCTTTATTAATCTTTTACATGTTTTTGTTAAAGATGAACAGGAAATTTGCAAATAAAGTGCCTCGCTAAACTAAATGAGGAGAGCTAATATCAAGTGTTCCCCCTTGGATAGTCAGAAAAGAAGCAAGATGAATGCAGTTTCATGAGCAAAACAAAATCAATCTACTTGTAAAAGTTCTTTCTGGGTCTGATTATAAGTTAATATTATGTAATAATTATGAAGAAACTAGAGTCTCCCTATATTCAAACTAACTTTCCATTTTAAGCCTGATTCTGGCAACATCCCACCTCATTTAGTATAGGTGTGAACTTATGCCATGGTGGAATTTTTCTGGAAAGTTTGAGGCAAATCTGACATGGAAATTCCTAGGCTAAAGACTCCATTAAGGTGGAATTACGATTGTAAATACATTATCAATAACGAAGGAGAGAAAGAACTTAATAGAATGTTGTTTTAAAAAAAAAACAGATGGTTGAAAACTAGGAAGAATTATTTTAAGGTTAGCCTTTGAATAAAATAGAAATGCAAAGGTAAAATACATAAAACATTGTCTTCCCCACATGTCGACCCACACCGACTACGTTCACCAGCCTATTCTACTCAAGTTCTTAACCATCCTCCTCACTATAGCACCTGAGTGCCTTCCAGCAGCACTCTGACAATTGGACCACCATGAAGATAAGGACTGAGACCTTGGACTTGACTCAACATTCTCTGGGAATCCAGTGTGGCAAGTGGAAGACAAGTCTGATGTGCTCCGTGTTGCTAAGGAGATGCATTATGCAACACTGAAACATTATGCAACACTGACAAAATGAGCCATAACACTCCCTAACACTGTCCCATACTCATCATACATATGTATGCAGCACCCACCTCTTACATGTATGCCACCTACTCTTTCAGAGTCTAACCTCCAATATTCACTCCATTCAGAAGGCAGCAACACCAATGACTAGACACAGAGAAGGAAGAGGATGATCTTGTGGTTACTTGTAACCTACAAAGGGAAGAATAAATTGGGTTCGGTCCTATTTTGTTTCTTTCTGATGCATTAGGGAGGCCAGAATATTGTGCTGTGATTTGGGTTGTTTTAAAGCGAAGATTTTTTTTTTAGGGGAAGAGGTCTGCTTTTTTTTTAGCCATTACTAATGCAGACCTGATCCATCCTGGAAAACACTATAGAAGTCTGCAGAACCAGTAGGACTGAGTTCCCAGTACCAAGATACTGCAAACTGAGCAACTGAGGGGGGGAGTGATTTTTATTAACTGGTATAAAATTCTTTGGATTTTTGTTTGTTTTTGTCAACACCTGAACTCCTGAGAAGCATCCTGCCCTCCTTTGAGCACTATAGGCACTAGTTGTCCTTATGCATACTTTAGCAAAAAAGTAGTCAGAAATGACCATCTCTCATCTACTCACCCACAAATGTAAAAGCTGGGACAGTCACTTACACTATCTTGAGCTACAGGTAAACTCTTTTCCCCCATAAGTTTCCTATACACAACCATTATATAATACAAATATAGAGAGTCTTCATCTTCATAAGACATCCAGTTTTTTGCTGAGGTCTTTAAGAGCAGCTGATTTTTGTAGCGAGAAAGTTGGATGACTTTTTTTTAAGCATACTGTTTTTAGCATACATATTTTCCAAAATATCTGGGTACAACATCATACACTTTAATTGAAAGCAATGGGTCAGAATCTGCTTTCATATCCACTGCTGCCAGGGACAAGGGAAAACAGCCAACAGTGCCTTCCATGTCTACCGACCCCACCATTCCCAAGGTGGCTGGTGGAACTTCATAGACGGCTCTGGGAGAGTCTCACCAGCAGAACACAGCCTCTTCAAAGCTGCCCAACCTGTGCTCCTCTGTAGCTAAAACAGATTTTGAGGGAAGGAGGGCATCTACAAGAGGAAATCAAATGATGGTAGATCAGCTGAAGGGAAAGAGTTACTTCCAAGATGTATGTTTGGGAACTTATTGACATATTATCCTACCCCTTTTTCTTATGTTGCTGGAATTCCAGACTGGAACAACTCTCATGATCACCATGGCAGCCTCTGCAGTAAACTTTTCTCCAAAAATGACATAATCAGCCAGTTTGTGGGAAACGTGTATTGTCCTGGCTCATATATACCACTGCCTCCCTTGTGGTTGGCCTACAGAAAATAAAGGCCCAAATTCAAATCTTGTATGCAGGCACAACTCCACAAAAGTCCACAGTTAGATGCCTCTATGGCAAAAATCAGGAGGGTGTGATGTAGCTTCTTAAATCAAGCCCAAAGTGTATATATAGATCCTATGACACACCAGTGGAATGCATCCCATCTGGGGTAGCATCTAATAGCTGTTTAACAAGGCACTCCAATACTACACATGACAGTTAAGGATAGGAAGTGAAGGAGATGACTGCATCCAAATGGAATCACACAGGGAATATATGTAGGTATATTCCTAAAGCTGCCAGCATTGCGTTATGAGCTAAATTAATGAGCACTGGCAGCACTGCAGAGCAACTCTGTGTGCTACATTCGACTATATTTTTACTCTGTGTGTCAAATGGACTGATACAGTCATTATGTTTACCATGAATGTATCTCTCTCTCTCTCAGCTCTTATATGATCCCCATGACCACAGTATCTTCACTTCTGTCATATATTAATGAATTTATCCTCACAACACTCCTGGGTGATAGGTACACGTAGTCCCCACTTTACAAATGGAGAACTGAAGCATAGGGGTTTAAATGACTTACCAAAGATGAGACAGGAAGTCTGTAGCAGACATGTGAATTAAACCCAGATTGGCTGATTCCCAGTCCAGTGTCTTAACCACAAGACCATCCTTCCCCACATAACCTTTGCCTATATTTTACAACTGCCTCTAACAATGACCAATTACAAACAACTCCTTAATAATAATTAGCATTTTCTCACCAAAGCACTATACAAATATTAACAGGCTAATCTTCACAACCCTGCCCTTCTGAGGTACTATCATCCCTAATTTGAGGGGTGGGGAACACAGGCCTGAGGAAAAGAGGTTAAGTGAACTTTCCAAGGCCAAAGAGGGAGTCCACATCAGAGCCAGGATTATAACTCAGTAGTTCCTGGCTCCCAATCTAATGCTCAGTCCAGTCCTCTTGCAATTTATTTATGAACTGAAGCCATTCATCTACATTTCACCATCGCTTGTTTCTAAAATTAATCCCACGTGAGCTCTAGCCCAAAGCTAGTTCAGTCCATGGTAAGAAACTTGCTGTTTAATAGTATTAATCATTCTCCTTCACCAGAAAAGGTCCCATTTCCAGAATCCTGAAACAGCCTCAATATGTGAGGGGACAAAGACGCACAATGAGTGGTAAAGGTAAAGAGGGCAGAAGAGGTTTTCATTCTGTAGTGTAAACAGCAACAGGCCAAACTGTGCTCTGAGTTACACTGTCGCGAATGCTGTGTGACTCCAATGTCTTCAATGGAGCCACTCCAATTTTACACAAATCCCAACCAATAAGTAACTGGGCGCCACCAACTCCCACAGCCTTCAGTGGGGGCCCTGAGAGAGCAGAATTTTGATCCTTTATTTAAGAATCTGTTTCATGATTCAACATTTTTGATGTACATTGTTTAAAGGAATGGGATGGCAACAAGTCATGGGAAGATGGAGGGAAATTTCCTTCCCTCCATGAGTAACTGTTGAGAGGTAGGTTAATCGCTTTGGGCATGCACTCAAATTCAGTTTTGTGCCAGTTCCCCCCAGGGGTTGCTTTGCTGTCACCCTGAACTGGATGGCTCATCCTCATCCTTTTACCAAAGACAGCTATGCAATAGAAGCATGACAGACTGCCTGGGAGAAATGGAAAGATAATCAAGTAATTAACTTATATGGGTAAAATATGAAATAGGCAGAGGGAGCCCTTAAGTTGGGAGAGAGATAAATTTGCTATACATGCAGCTCTAAGGATGGGGAGGGAGGGAGCAGGAATTTGGACCTTCCCAAGATGTGGATTTCAGCACTGAGACAGCCGTGAGTCTAAACAAGGCTGGAGTTAGCATTCAGAGCACACAGTGCAGCAGAGTATGGGAAAGGGATAGAGCAGCCCAAAGAGCTGGCGCCACTAACTGACGAGCAGAGCGCAAGTGATAAAGATTTACTGCAAGAGAGGAGGAAACAGTCCGCTGGCCCGATTAGAGCTGTGAATACAGAGTTGTTCAGGGAGGATTTTGCAGCTGACTGATCACAGGCTGTCGGAGCAGGCCCCGGACAACAGCTGCAAGGCTTGCTGGGCTGCAAAAACAAAGGGCGCCTAGCACGGTGCAAAGAAAGAGTTGACAGGTTGTTGTTAGCAGTGGCAAATGTGTGAGGTATGTCACTGTGTGCGAGACGGGGTGGGTTGGGTTGGTGGCAAGGAAGTAGGGCAAGAAGCACAGGCCGTGCTCAGAAAAAGGCGGGGGGAAGGGAACAGACTTGGTCAAAGTGTTTCCTAAAATCAGGCCGGTATTTGTAAGGAGGGCAATCACAAGGCCTGTTTACCGCTGCCAAGATAAATTAGCCCATCGTCTCATTTATAGGACGAATCCGGTGGCACAGACTATAAGGTGCATGGCACTAAAGGGACTAATTAGACGATTCCGGCAAATCTGAATTAAGACCCCCTTTTCTTTCTTTGAAAGTTGGAAAGTATTTTCCAGGACTCTAGTCAGATGGTTTAGTGCTCTTTTTTTCCCCTTCTTCTTTTCTTTCTTCCATCCTAAGAAAAAAGCTTGTGCAACTGCTCCCAAGACACAATGGTTTGTTCTCTTTCCTACCCTAAACCCTGCTGGTGTTTACATCATATAAAAGATGGGCCCAAACCAAAACCCTAGATTCTGGGGCATTTGGCTCCTACTCCTGATAAAAGCTTTGCAGCTGGTCCCTCCTGTTATAATGTGAACATCCTGGGCTTTGAGAAAGTTCAGAGCTGAATTCTGTATTATTCATCCATCAAAGCACAACAGACGAAGACCAGATTTTCTAAAGCACCCATGTTGCCTGTGGAACTCTCTGCTTCCTGGAGCTCTTGTCCACCTAATTTGTGAGTGCAGTATACGCACCTATCTCTGACATAGAGCTTCTATTGTCATGAGAGGTGAAAATGCTAGAGGTTGTGAAGCACAAACTATAAGATGGCCTCATACGTGAGACGTTTACAGCTGGATTCTTGAAAACTGACATTTTATTCTGATCACTCTGAAGACGAAAAGCAACAAACATTGCTGAGCCAATGGTGGAGCTGTCAGCACCCACCCACTATATTACAGTGGTCACTATTAAAATGTTTTGCAAATGTTGCCACAATATTCACAGTGCACTGAGAATACCATAAATACCACAGCAACATTAAATATAGGCAAGTAGTAAATGTCAGCTTTTCATGGCAATCGCCAATACATTTACTAAGTTATAGGCTTCTGTATTTTTTGCATACAGTATTTAACAATATTACATATCAAATAATAAGAGTCACTAAGACTGCAATGCCCTTTAGTTCACAGTCCCCAAATTTGTTGTACATACAAGCCCTATTCTGGATTTCCTCTTCTCAAAGGTTTGAGGGAGCCAGTTATTCCAGCACCAACAGACAGTACTTGGTAAACAGTAAGGGGAATTCAGAACAAGAGACATTTCAAGGCTTCTAACACACAGCTCCATTCTCTCAAAATGTCAAAAATACCAGTGTGCAGAATACTCCATCTAGGGGCAGAAATTTCATCCAAAGTTTCCTTAGCCTTTGCTTTGACATGTGTTAACCTCATTCTAGCAGGACTGAGTGCATGAGAAATAATCAGACATTTCACAGAGGTTCCAAAAAATTCTTCTTCAGTACAAGCCCATAGTAGCATTTTGTTTTGTTTTTTTAAAAGCGCAGTTCTCAGTTTAGGCACAAAGAAAGCCATAGAGGGTGTCCTCTAATTTAGGAAGATGGCAGATAAGACTTTTCTGTGTACCAACAAATGGATTGTATTTTAAACTACAAAAATTATCCTTGGAGATTAATAATCCACCTTGTGTATATGTATAGGGGCTAGTTCAACCGCAAAGAATAATGACAAGCATGATGGACAATTTAGGTAACAACATTACTGGTCGCAACCCTGCTGCTGCTGCAGTCAAAAGGTGGTTTGAATTAGACTTCAAAGGGAGCCGTATTGGATTCATGGCCTAGGCATATTTTTGGACAGGAATGGCTTTGTGGACTTGGATAGTCCGACATAATGCAATATTCCTATTTAGTATTAGCATATATACTTTAGTCAATAAATACTAGCAGTGTCCAATGCATTTGAGTGCAATATTCACTGTACTGATACGGAAGAACAATGTTTGACAGTGCAGAATATTGATATTATGCAATTATGTTAATTTGTATTCTTTTTTGGGAGAAAATACAATGACAACAAACATATCTAGCTTTTTCTCTAATATTTATTTTCAATTCAAAAAGTTCACTCTCGGATGGCAACTTTGCATTAATTTCCTTGAGTGAGCAGTGGGTTACATTTTGCCTATGACATTTCAGCTTTCCATCGTACTGTATCTTGTTCTTTGTCTCTTCCTTCTCCAGCGCAGGGGAGCCGGTTCTGAAACCAATGTAATCTTCTTGAAAGGAATCAAATTACTTCCTAAAGTCACTGTTCCAAACTTCTGTGCAAACAGCCTGATTGGTCACCTACATTCTGCATGCTCAGCCTACTCAACTGCAAACTTCATACATTAATGCAAAGGTTAGAATTTTCTAGACACCACTTCAATTTTTCAAATAGCAATCCAATTACCGAGCAAATTGGCACAAAGTGCCTAGTTACATAGTGACTTGGCACTGCCTCCACTCGCTGCTGGCAATGATGAATGTGTTCCCCTTAGCCCTCCTCCTCTATCTGCTCCTGCCCCAGAGCCAATACCAGTGACCACATAAGGAGAGCGCCTGGCAGCTGCAAGACCTAGGTGCCAAGAGGCAGATTGTATTTTGTAGCAGCAGGATCTGGGTCTGCGACTGGCTTCCTGGCTAGTCTTTTGTAAGACCTTTTCCATGGCCTCTAGTTTGGCTTTAACTGAGCCTGTAGAAATGCTTGTGTGGAGCTGGTATAGAAGTGGGTAGTCAAAGGTTTAATTTGGTTTCAAAGTGATGTGAGTGCATATTGCCTCTCTCTCTACTCCCCTGCAATTATGATGCTGTGGTAGCTATAAGGAATTGCAGTAGTCAAAGAACCAGGGAAGTTAGCCCCAAATGCTCAGAGTGTAGGGGAGCAATTTGCTGACCCTTCTACAAACTCATTACATAGTATGAACGTAGCAAGGTTATAGTGAAGGTTGCAGTAGATCTATTCTGTTCAGGATCTTGTCTACACAGGGATTTATTCTGGAATAAATATTCTTGATTAATTTCATGTGTGGACGCTCTTATTCTGGAATAAGAGTGCCTTATTCCGATTTAGTTTAATCACCTCTGGATGATGATATTACGAATAATTCTGGAATAAAAACATCCAGACATGGAGCTAATCAGGAATAGTTAATATTTCAAATTCACACACTACCTTATTCTGGATTAATTTTCATGTTTAAACAACTCTTATACTATCACCATGGTATCTGAGCATCTTTCAGTAATGCATTAAACGTCATGACGACTATCTGTCATGTGTGGTACTTTCCATTTCTTTCTCTTCCTGTAGATATATTTAAACTATCTTTCTTTATTTCTAAACTTACATTTTCTGACGTTTACCTTTTTTTTTTTAAAAATGGCCTTTGGGGCCAAATTATCTCAGTCAACAAGTGTATTTCTTTGGTCTGTTTCATAAGCCATTTTAAAAGTATTTAAATGTGGAAGATGAGAGTTTTTTCAGAGAAGGATTTTTCCCCACCTATACCTTTTGTGCTCTGGCTAGTCAAGAGATGACTTTTTTACAAAAATAAATAAATAAAAGTACCCAAGCCCAGGGATGCATTCTGATCCTAATCAGACAAACAGGCTTTTACAAAGAAAACAACAGCCAGTCACTCCTTTTTTGGAACCCCACCTCAGGCATACCAGGAAACTACTGGAGAGAATCAGAGTCATTTGACCAGGAGCTTTCCGATGCGGATGGTAGTCTTGAAAATATCTCTGTGGACTCTGAACAGCACATGCTAGAATATCTTGCAGGGCTCATTCACTTGGACTTTACTTATGAATACAGTTGTTTGTTACTGATGGAATTTTTCCCATCCCTCTGTATTCTCCTTTTGCATGGTATGCTGTTGTCAGACATTGAAGTTACTTAGTGTCAGATTTGATCTGTTTCACTATGACCATGGGATCATATTCACAATTTGGTAGATCCTCTACGTCCAACATCAAAGAGCTCTAATAATTGCACTGTAAAGGCTCGACTGGGCAGCCATTGCTCATGTTGGTATGCAGACTACTCATATGACATGAACACAGGTTGCATAAGAGAGCTCTAACATCAGTGAAATGTGGAATCTCAAGGAGTATGTTAGGGTTTCAGGAAACACCATCAAGGCTGCTGTACCCCCCTCCCCACCTAAAATCTAAGCCTCTCTCCCCCTTATTAATAATGTCCATCATTCCATTTTGACATATCATGATGCAAAGATATGACATTGTTTTGCTGCAGTGCAGCATCTGCAATTAATTCAGGACTATAATTGCCTTGCTGGGCGTGGCTTGGATCCATGAGAACTGGAACTGTCCTTCAAAATTCAAGAGGAATGGAGAAGGGTATTGGGGGTGCTTCCAGCCAGCCCCAATTCCATCGGCAGATCAGGAACAAAATGATTTTGGTGGACTGGCTGTGCTCTGTGATCCCCTCAGCTGGAACAGTGAACACAAGTGGAAATGAAACTAGCCATTTAGACCCTAACCAGCAAAGCATGTAAGCACGTGCTTAACTTTATACATGTGAATATCACCATTGCGCAATTACTCACAGGCTTACAATGCTTAAGTGCTTTGCCAGATTGGGGCTATAACCCAGGGATACAACCAGTAAAGGAACATATAGGCAGATCTTTTCAGTAATGGTCACACTGAGTTCCTTGCTTGAAAATGGATTTTTAAAAGGTCATTCCAAAACGAAATACAAATATCCTCCTCTGATTGTCACTCATATGCTTGCATGTGTATCATTTTGCCAGCAGCCCTTAGTTTACTGCAATTCTTAGAATTCAGCGTGAGATGAAGAACTTGTGATCAATTACAAAAATTAGTTAAAATCTGGCAATTTGTTCCCTTCTCTCTTTGTGCCTTGCCTCTTCATTTGTTTACATTGGAGATGTTGGTCAATGTTCACATATAACAACAACCATTGAATAAGAGGAAGGAAGGAGAGAAAGTGGGAAGAAAGTCAACAGAACAGGAATATGGGATGCTTTGTTATCTATGGGGATGGCCACTAGCCCTGTGTTGTCTGCTTCGGTCATAATGCAATCAATGCATCACTGTGCCACTGCCAAAAAATGCACCGGCGTCAAAAGGTTATGGCACCAGCTAAATCCACTGCCAGGAGTGCAATTCCATAACCACAGCTAAGGGTCTGATCCAAACCCCGCCACTGCACTCAATGGAAGTCTCCACTCAGTGGACTTGAATCAGACCCCTTTATCCACTACCAGGAGTGTAATGTGATGGTGCCAACTAATTCCACTACCAGGAATGTAATGCCATGGCACTGCTTCTGTAAATCCAGCACAGGTGCCAAACACATATACTTGTAAAATGCTTACTATTTTATATTTGCAATATCAAGACATCCTGTTCAAGATGAACTATTAAGGAGCTTATGGTTCCATTCTCCCTAGCATATTATAAAGACAACTCCTTCTCAGGCAGCAGTCACATGTCCTAGAGGTGCCAAGCTGGCAAAGATCTTCTCCCAGCATTTGGCATCTAAACTCCTGGCAAACTCCTCAGCAGTTGTGCTGGCAGCTTTTGCATCCGTCATGTGGTTAGGCTGCTGATAGCATATCAGGAGCCTTCATCCTCTGGGCACCATTTCACTTTAACACCTGTCTGACTCAGAGGAATGTGTGCACTCGGAGAGTAAGATCTCAACACAAATCCTTCCAGAGGCCCAGAGCAGATGCTCCATTTGTTACTGAAAGAGGTTATTCCCTCAGACCCACAAATGCTTTTCTTCACAGATCTGTATACAACCCTTAAAGGGACCCACATCCTGCTATACATTCCACATGTGTTGGATGTTTGCTTTGTGGACCAGGAATAAAATCCGTAGCCTTTTTTTGCCTAATGAAATCTCATATTTTACTATGCTCACATAAAGCCATTTCTTTGTGACTCAGGCCTTTCTGGTTTGTGACATTTTAACTACTTACAAATGTTTGGTACAGATGAAAGGAAATGATTATTTTCCAGGTCACCCTGCAGTAATGCTTTTTGATGGGCACCATAATTCCAATTAAACTGAGGAATAAGGGACAAAAAACCAAACATTTAAGATGCCATTCAAGCAAGAAAAGTTTCAAAAGAAAAAATAAAATCAAACATACGTCACTTACCATATGGCACAAAACATCACCAAAATAGGTAGATAAGAAAATTGAAAGGCCTTTCTCCTCTGGGAGCAGGTTTAAACTCCAGTTATTATGCGGAGATGCAGACTATGAATACATAACCACACTTCAACCTCTTCACACTATGCACCCCCTCTGTAAATGCATTAGCTTTTCATGTCATAGGCTCAAATTAGACTTGGGCCATGAATGCAATGAGCAAAAATCTCAATCTGGTCCCTAAAAGGTACTTGTCCAAATCACAGCTACCACTGCAAATCTGGCAGAGACAGCACTGTGTTCTAAACAAAGGCCAAGAACTGCAATAGTAGAAATACGGCGGGTCTGGGTTGAGGTGTTCTGGGAAACTTGCATAGCATCTATCTGAAACTGTGCCTGTCCAAAAGCAATATAATCAGTCTTTCACTTGCATAAACAACAACATCCACTGATTCATCCGGTGACTAGTCTCAAAGTGTCAAAAATTATCTTTGGATCAGATAATCTTTAAAGCCTGTGAAATGAATGCAGTTCAGTTACCAGCACAAGTTCAGAATCACAAAAGAACTGCTATTGTTTGTTCTAATAGGAAGGACAAGCATACCCACCTGGCCCATTGCAGATTATACGAGAGAGAGCCAGGATTTCTTAGTCCCAGCAGTACTGCCCTCTTGTCATGATACAATCATGGATCCAGGCCCCATTGTGCCAGAAGCTATACAAAGATATCACAAATAGGGTCCCTTCACATTGACCTTGAAGAAGTGCCTATTCCTCAGTTTCCCCATCTGGGTTGGGAGTCTTTAATGAAGGTTTGTAAAAGTGCTTTGAGATCTTCAGATGTCAGGTGATATAAGTGCAAAAATGATAACTATGAGAATTTGCCTGGGGACACTGACTGTCCAAGTTAAAAGGAATTTTAAAGTCAATTGTACAGGGGCTAGTGAGGAGGGTTGAAATTGCTCCTCCCAGAGACTTTTTCTAATGTCACAAAGAGACTTGTTTTCAAGCAAACTACTAAAGAAGGACTTCCTTTCCTCTTCAACCCCCAAAATTACACTGGTCTGAAGTACAGGACAGGGAAATGGACCATGACATGTTTAAGGTCCAATATCTTGTAACCCATCACGGCTAGAAATTGGAGCTTTATAGCACTGGAAGGAGATATTCCCAATCTTTCAGTAGGTCACATAGCATCTAAGCCTTGAGAGGTATCCAACCTTACAATCATGACTTTGGACAGTAGGACTTATTGCTACTGAAGCACCTGCCTTTCGAAGGGAGATGGAAAACAGTCCCATGCAAATTTATAACACTCTCCAGCAGCATTCCTAATACAGTATTTCTGTAGGATATGTGGCATGGACAGAACACGAGGGCTTGGCATAAGGATTTTATTGGCACATATAACTTACTGTGGCTTCACTACACATAATGGGGTCATCTCAGACTTTTTACCACACCATACCATTATTTATTTTCTCTCATTGTACACACACACACACACACACACACACACACACACACACACACACACA
>NW_020664447.1:18987420-19080155 GCF_002925995.2 Terrapene triunguis | reverse complement strand
ACACACACACACACACACACACACACACACACACACACACACACACAGGCAAATTCCTAATTATTTAACAAATGCATGAGCTGAATCTGTTAAATTAGTTTTCCTTTAACAAGATATCCTGAGAACAGGGCATTGGATGCTACTCTGGGCAAATAAATTCGGAACAATCAAGTACTGAATTTCAGACTGACAAAAATGAATGGCTGGGACTAAGGACCTGCTTCTGAAGGGTGCCTGGCTCCTTCTTTCCTTAAGGATTTGATACTCAGCACCTTCTACGATCAGGCCCAACTCCCATAAAAGTCTCAGTCCAATTGGATCCCTGAAGGAATGTAATGGACAGGGAAAGTGATATGGTCTGAATTGTGTGTAAGAACAGAGAAAGAGAAATTGTAGGTGTGAAACAGAAAAACCTCCACTTATAATTTTGCATACACAAACCTTTGAATCCTAATACAGCCCTGCCAGTTGTTAGCTTATAATAATGCATTTCTTATTACTAAATACGTGAAATTTACCCAAACTCCTTATTAAGATCCCAACTCTTAAAGTTAATGAACTTCACTGATTTTATGTTCTCATTTCAATAATTATTTAAAGGGTAAGTGACTGTGAAAGTTGATTACCCCCTCGTTATATTTTGATTGTTTTGGGGTTTGTTTGCTGTTTTTTAAACAGCAATAGTTATCGTGCCATGACGCAAGGGTAAAATACTGTTTAAAAGGGCTGCTGACTCTGGCCAATTTATATGCTAATTTCAGAAATGAGTCTTCCTACATTAAATAAGGAGCTAAGGAATGTTCCAAAGGTCTAGATGGACCACACCATTAACAGATTGGGTAAATCAACGTTAATACTGCCCACAGGACATTACACCGTGTGAACTTTCTTCACTGCATTCACTTTACTAATTTTAGTTCCACGTGGTTCTTCAGCTGACTTGCCAAAATATAAGCTACTCCAACTTCTAAAGCCTGCCTTTGCCCATCTTGACCTTGGACTTGTCTTTAATATTAACCTTGAAGGAAAAATTAAATGGTCACTTTTTTTTTTTATTAAGGGTACATTTATAAATGGTTTATAAAGGGTTAATAAATGATTAATAGATGCTGAAATACATTAATAGTATTGGTTATGGGTGGATATAAGCCATGATTATTAGCAATCTATCGACTTGTTAGACTAACAATTGATTAACCTATTAAAACATCTATTAGGTTGGATGTAAGACCTAAAATTCTAGACCCATAACCCCATGGGTGGTAAGATCATGAAGGACAAATCAAGTATTTTCAAGCCCACTTGTCTGAGGGCTGACAACTCCTCCAGCCATTCATTAACAGTTAGCAAACTCCCCAGAAGTCATTATGGCTTTAAAGGACAACTCGTATTTGGCCTCAGATTTAGATTTTGGAAAAACAAGTTTTTTGTAAAACCTAAGAATAACAAATATTTCTCAGTTTTTTTTCCTTAATTCCAACCAAAACTGTTTAAAAAGTTTCCCTACAGTGTTTGCAGAACTGAGAACCCCACAGTGAAACGGACATCACTAAGTTTTACCATCCAAGCAGAGAAAAATAAAAATAAATAAATAATAGAGAGCATAAAGTAGCAAGAAGTAAATTGTATTTTTAAATTTCTTTCTGTTTAATAACCTATAGTATTATTAGTAACTAGGTAAAACAAAGTGTTTTTAAAACACATGATTTAAGATGACAGTGACCTTTTAATTTTGATTGCTAAATTGCTATGGAATAATTATTGCTAATCCTAGTTTTTGTATCTTATTAATTGATCCAGATTAATCTTCAGAACCTTTGCAGCACCTTCTTCATTAGCACTATTTGATAAGTTACGATCTCCCTTCACCAGCCTATCTACTGTGTGGATTCCTGAGTGCTCTGAGACATCATTATATTATAATGATTGTTTTTCCTCAAATAGCACTAATCTTAGGGGATTCTGGTTGGCAAGGAGGTTGGCTTTGCTTTTGACAGTATCTTCCAGTCAAGTGATCAAGAAGTCAATGTAACAAAATGTGTGTCCAAAATATCTGCAGAGTTAAAAAAAAAATCAATGAATTATAAGAAGGCACAAGAATACTTAAGCATTCTCTTGCTCCCATTGAAGGCTCATTTAATTCTAAGAAACAGGATAAGTCTTTTCTTTATAGTATGGGTGCAGAAACTTACCACTCTACTGACCACAATGCTGTACTCTAATTGCATTATAGGAGTTATTCTCTCTTGGAAAAATATATCATGAAGAAAAGCCTTAAGGGAAACAAAATACACAAAAGCAGAATTTGGTCCCAAACTGTACAACAGCTAAAATATTACATACAGCCAAGAACATGCCTTGCTATACATCAGATAATTCAGTCAAATGAATACTGATAATAATCAATGATGGTAAGTTGGCAGCTAGTCTTCTGGAAAAATTCCAAACTTTACCTTTAAGCTACAGGAATGAGGAGGATATACATGAATGTGATCTTTGGCAGGGAAAGGCACATTGTTTCAGTGCTGTGGGAAAATGCTTAATGCTCAAACATTTCCTTAAAATGAGATTACAATGAAACATTAGAGGTTGCATTATTAAAGATAATCAACTTTGCTGGCTGGATGAAAAAAATGCCAAACCCATCTCCCCATCCCCAACCTGCAGAACAAATCCAGTATTTCATGCCTTCATGTTTTATCTGAGTGCTGGATAGGAGATATTTACTGAGAGGAGAATAGGCCCTTGTGAGTTTTGGTTTTTGAAACTCAAGAAAATTCCCGAATTACCTGGGTTTTCTTTCAAATGAAGGAAAAAGCAATTAAAAACAGTTGTGACACAGTCAGACGATAACACTGATGAGATATTGAAAGCATTAACCTTGTACATCTTCAAACTGTTCCTGAATGGAGAAAAATATCCAGGAAATTAACAGTTATAGGTGGACATCATATGATAACACACACACACAAAAATTAACAAGTTTTTTGGGCTCAAGTTGCTGCTAAACTCAGGAAATCTGGGTTAGTTTAATATTCTTAGGGTGAAATCCTTGCCCCACTGAAGTCACTAGCAAAACTCCCATTGGCTTCAATAAAACCAGGATTTCACCCCAAGACTATGGGGTGTTTTGCCATTGACATCTTGACTGTAGGGACTTTTGCCATTGATTTTGCTGGGCCAAAATTTCACCTTGACCAGCAGGGAATGAGAGTGCTGAGGAAGGGGTGCACTTTTGACAACTATGATTAAATGCGTTGGACCTCTCAGATATTATTTATTCTGTCTTTGCCAGTTTTACAGGGTGAAGATATTAAAGATTTAATACCCATGCTACAATGATGCATGGCACATTCAACAGCTAGAAAGATGACATTGTGATGTTCCTCTCTGGTGGTATCCGGACTGGTGATCTGCTAGGTCACCCCAATCCTTGACTCTGGGAGCCAGCCTTACCCTGCTCTGCTGTGAGAACCCCGACTCCTGGGCCATTCACGCACAGCCTCTGGCATGTAAGCTTCTCCCAGCTACTTGCAAGTGAATGACACTAGCCAATATCTCCAGTCCCAGACACAACCCTAGAAACCTCTGCCTTGCAGTGTCCAGTTATGCCCGCTGGATGCTGCAAGCTTATATAAATTCATCAATTTAACAAAGAAATTGATATGTACCAGGCTTGTTCTCCCAAGGGGAGTCTCTGACACACTTTAAACCAAACACCCTGCTTCAGGTAGAATAAACAAACAGATTTATTAACTATAAAGATAGATTTTAAGTCATTATAAGTCAAAGCAGAACAAGTCAGATTTGGTCAAATGAAATAAAAGCAAAACACATTTTAAGCTGATCTTAACACTTTCAATGTCCTTACAAACATAGATGCTTCTCACCACAGGCTGGCTTGTTGCCCTTCAGCCAGGCTCTCCCCTTTGATCAGCACTTCAGTCACTTGGTGGTGATGTCTGTAGATGGAGGTGGAGGAGAGACAGCATAGCAAATGTCTCTCCCTTTTATCATGTCTTTTCTTCACTCAGGGGTTTGCTCCCACCCCGTCAGAGTCAGGTGAGCATTACTTCATCACAGTTCCAAACTGACCAAAGGAAGGGGGGTGACTCCCTCGAGGGTCTAACAGATTCTTTTGTTGCTGCCTAAGCCAGCGTCCATTGCTCCTGTGAGGGTGGGCTGGGTTTGTCCCATCCATGCCCTGATGAGGTGTGAACTGCCTCTCTGTTCTTGGAGAGTTTTTGCATGGGCTTGCTTTAAGCCATGAGGATACATTTTCAGCCTCATAACTATATACATGAAATTATAACCTATAACCTTACTATAACATTACTGTAACAATTACTATAACATCACTATAACAACCATGCTCAATGCATCATGAGCCTTCTGAAGACACCAAACATGACAAACTTTGCATTGGATACCACATAATCATTTTATAAAGATGAACATGGGGGTGTAGGGTGTTCCCCCGAGGTACAGAGCTTCACAGACATGTTCACCTAGAAATCAGGAAAATAGTAACACACAATTCACGAGACGTGAAGAAGGAATTAAGCTACCTTTGCTGCAGTTAAACTCTCTCTAAAATAGGGATAATCCTACTTTGAACCAACGTAACCACTTTGCCAATGAAATCCTTAAAATAAATGCATTATATACATGCACAATATAATATGAAATATACTACCACTACCTTTGAAAATGTTTATTATAAAAAAAGGATAGATGCTTTTCTAAGGAAAACTAGTCAATATATTTATATTTTCATTAATTATACAGTTGAAATATCAAGTCTTGGTGGCATATGTGTTTTTATTAAAGCCTTGCTCATTTTTATCAGCTCAAGAACCATAGGTATTGGGTCAACGACTATACATCAATGTAGCTCCATTGAACACTGATTTACACCTTCCAACGTTCACCCATTCGCCACATAGAAATGTCTGGATAAACTTCAAAATGAAGAAAGGTTTTAAAGTGGGAAAGCATTCCACTCCTCCAAAATTGCTAGTTCCTAATGTAAAATGTCATATTTGGACATAATAGAATTCCACAAATCCAAAAGAGTCAGCCAAACTAGCTGTTTTTAGGATGACTGGAAGACAAATTTGAAAATCCAATTTTAAAAGTTTTGTATAATTTTTAAAATCTTTAAATCATTTTTACTATTAACATTAATTTTGTTTGCACAGTAATTTGTGATTGTAATCAGCTATCTGATGGGTACATTGTCAACTTGTTTTATTCTTCCATGAAGTTTGAACCCGTGAAGTCCACTACTATTTTCACATTTCATCAATGGTCTGATCTAAAGCCCGCTGAAGTCAGAGGGAGTCTTTCTATTGGCCTTAATGGACTTACGATCAGGGACCAAATCTGTCCATGGTCTGTAGAATTAACTAAAAGCTCCCAGCAGCAAGTCTCAGAGCCCAGGTCAATTGACTCGGGCTCGCAGGGCTCGGGCTGCTGGGCTCAAAATCGCAGTGTAGACGTTCCTGTTCGGGCTGGAGCCTGGGTTTCAAGACCCTCCCCACTTGCTTGGTTTCAGAGCCTGAGCAGGAATGTCTACACTGCTATTTTTAGCCCCGCAATCCAATCTTGCAAGCCCAAGTCAACTGACCTAGCTCTGAGACTCAGCTCCATTGGTTTTTCTTTGCAGTGTAGACATACCCTAAGAAATCCAAAGTTGTCAGATGCACCAGCTCTGTACATTGTGCATAAGTGCACTGAGTAATACAAGTGACATGATAAATTTATGGCTGCTTTTATTCTGCCTTTGTCTCCTTCTCCCACTCTCTGCTTTGTGCCTTCTATCCTGCAGCCCCTTTGACTGGAACATCCATCTCGCATCCCCTCCACCTCCTAACTTCACTCTCAGTGTGACAGCAGATGTTTCATGTAGGAAGCATATTACACCATTGCTCCAAGAGCTGCACTGGCTTTGATCATTAACACCTTAAATAGCTTGGGTCCTTGATGCCTCAGAGATTGCCTTTTTCCATGTATTACCATGACAGTTGCAATCCTCTGAGACACTTGAGCTAACACCTCCTCCACACTATTTAAATCACAAAGGAGCAGGGCAAGTGTAGTTGGTGGGGGGAATTTCCTTCCTGCCTAGGTTTTCTAGAGTCTGAATCTGTTGACCTTCGGTTCACACTGCAAGGCCCCATTTGTTCTCCAGGGCTTTTTCTGGATGAGAAGGAAAGATTAGGTTATTGGGTGGGGTGCTGAGAATTTGTGGAATATGAAGAGCTTACTATTGTTCATAGAGTTTTATTGAATAGTTGTTTTAATTGAGGTATTTATACAGGATGAGCTCATACTTGTTTGGGTTGAGTGCATACATCTAAGAAAACAAAATAATACCATACCATGCCTTATCTGAAGTATTCTGCTGTGTCCTGTCTTGTCTGACTTAGTTTGTAAGCTCTTCAGGGCAGGGAATGTCTTACCGCTTGTTTATAAATTGTGGTGTTCATTTACAGCATTATTATAATAATCTTCTACAATAATACATGGAGATAACACAATGGTATCATTTTATAGACACCTTTTTAAAATAGTTTCCAGACAGAACTGTTTTTCTTAATGTATGAATGTTAAGTTAGGCCTCCCAACCACAGCAAAATCCAAAATCCTCTAGCAAGCTGCATCTCCTCTGTTGCATTGCTGTAGCTTTTGGGCCAGTAAGACAGCAGAGAGAGAAGCTAAATTAAATCCATTCAGTCACTGAGTTTCCAGCCATTAAAAAGGCAGCTTCAACACCTACAGTGGTAGTGCATATAAAGTACTCAGTTAATAACATTTCCTCAGACTAAAAATGGTGGGTAGACAACCTGGGCAGCCACATCTTTGTGATGTGATGAAAAAGAAATGCACTTCTGTATCTTATACACTGTAGAGCTAGATTTTTGTGTTCTCCTTAATCCTGTAATATATTACCTTTCTATGAGCTACACTGATGGGTACAGCATCTGCATTCTTCAGTATGTACAAATAGAAAGGTTTTAAAGGTGAACACAAAGGAAAAAAGGGGAAAGGGAGAGTCTTTCCTGCCCTTTTTTTTTCGTATATAAATGCGAACTAAAAGTTTTATTTGCTTTTAAAAATAAATCCAGTAGACACGCAAGTTAGAAGTATAAGCTCCTAACTTCCAGCTACAAGATGGAGGATCTCATTATCCAAGACCTCCAAACATGGGCAAAGTCCTCCAGCAAAAAGAGAGACCTGATATTTATAATGCATAGCAAGTGCTGATGTTGTCTTTCTACTTCCTAACGGAGCAAAGGACACTCAAAAGAGAGCTCTATAAAGTAGAAAACTTCACACTGGACTCAGTTCAAAATATTAGTAGGAGTTGGGAACTGAAACTAGCAAATGATGGTCATAATCACAAATCCACCTCAAAACTTGGTTCTCTCTAATGGAGATGCAATCCAGGACTGTAACGTCTGGGGCAACAAACAGAATTAAGTGCATTGGCAAGCTAGCTCAGTAGCTAGGGAAATTTTAAAAAGTTCAACTAACGCTAGTTACATATGCTTTGCCTAGACCTCCCTCTAAAGCCTAATCTACTGGAGGAAAATTATCTGGAATATCTTATTCTGTAATAATCAATGTCGTTGTCACCATGTCAGTCCCAGGACATTAGAGACAAGGTGGGTGAGGTCATGTCTTTTATTGGACCAAATTTGTCAGTGAGAAAAACAAGCTTTCGAGCTTACACAGAGCTCTTCATGTGTGAAGAAGAAACTATAGACTATTCCACAATAGCTATTCCAGATTAGCTTCACATACAGACCCTATTCCGGAATAAAAGTCACTTTATTCCAGAATTATTACTCCACTCCCGAAGCAGATTCCGCAACAGCTATGCCAGACAATTTTCCTGTGTAGACAAGGCCTTAGTAGTCCTTTCCCTTTTAATAACTTGCCCATTTGAAATTATGCAATAAAAGTTTATGCAAATCAAATCCCTGATTGGCTGACTCCCTTCCCCTCTCCCTGCCCGCTTGCTCAGGAGTGGGAGCCGCAGTGGGGACACAGCACCTGCTTACCCCGCTGCCCCGGGAACCTAAAGCGCTGAGGCCACGTAGGAACAAGGTGTGTGCACATATGGGAGTGGGGGAAAGGAGAGGTTCTTACTCTCCCTCAGGCTTCTCTCAGCACATAGGCCATGCTGAAATCTTGTCCTAGAATACAACACTGTTCCCAGCTACCTGCATTAAAATTATGCCAAGCTACAATCCTTTTGGCTTAACCCTGTAGGAGCTTTAATACTTGCAACACCAACTGATAAATGCTTTGCTGCCATCCAATGACTTTTCTTGGTATTGCCCATTTCTTAAGCCTCCCCCACTTCCGTAACTGGCCAGGTAAGACTTTCTCTCAACTTAATTAAAAGACAGTGCTCACAGCTGGAGGCACTCTGAATACTTGCAGTGACTTGGACTGCATGGCACATTGCAGCCTCTCTTCACCTGTATGCAAATACCTCTGTTCTTTCTATCAATCTGCCAACAGAAGCAAAACTTCATCTGAATTCCCCATCACAAAAACAGCATTGTACTCTGGCAGTTAATTTTTACTGGTTTACAATGTACTTACTTTACACAAGAGATAATGCCAGCTAACCACAGCAAACCTTGCACACAGCTGTTATGCTTTATAGTTGATCAAAGCATTGATTGCGCAGTATTATGTCAATGCCAGACACACTGATTCCCTCACTGTTTTCACTTAGGCCCTGTTCAGTTTCTTTCTTTGGTTTCTTTACAAAGCACAACTTGTTTGAGTCCTTATTACTGCACCTAAATTAAGTTGGCAATGTTATATGAATACAAGTAGTATCCTATCAGATCTAAGGGACAAAAGGAAACCACCACTGGTTGAATCTTGGGATTAACCCCACCTCCAATCATTTTTAAGGGCAGTCTTCAAAAGTTGTTGTGAAACAGTTTAATAGTTCAGCTTTGTTAATAATAAAAATCACATAGAAAATTAGAGTATTGGTGAAAAATATATGTTAAAGGAAGCTAAGTAAAATGGCAAAGAAATGCAATCGTAATACATAGGTATATGCATAGAGAAAGTGAACCAACAAGTTATTCCAATTTGAAGTCATTTTCTTTTTCCCAGGTTTGCGTCATGTTTGTATAATGCTGACCTGTATATCTGCTCCAATTAGTGGACTTTAAAAGGTACAAGATTATATATTGAATTCTTAGAAAACAGTCAATTTTCAAAAGTCAACTGTGATTTTCAGGGTCTCAGTTTTTGGCTGCTCAGCATGAGACACTTTAAAGGGGCTTGATTTTCAGAGGGTCGGTGCTCAGCAGTTAAATAGACTCAAGTTGAGTATCCAACAGACTTAAACTAAGGCCTGGTCCACACTACCCTCCCACTTCGGACTAAGGTACGCAAATTCAGCTACGTTAATAACGTAGCTGAATTCGAAGTACCTTAGTCCGAACTTACCACGGGTCCAGACGCTGCAGGCAGGCTCCCCCGTCGATGCCGCGTACTCCTCTCGCTGAGCTGGAGTACCGGCGTCGACGGCGAGCACTTCCGGGATCGATCCGGGATCGATTTATCGCATCTAGACAAGACGCGATAAATCGATCCCAGAACATCGATTGCCTGCCGTCGGACCCGGAGGTAAGTGTAGACGTACCCTAAGTATCCAAAAACGGAGGCAACAAAAATATGTCATTTTGGAAAGTTTAGGCCAGTAAATTTAAATATAGCTTAAAAGTGCTTAGTTCCTCTTTAAGCAGATTTTTCATTACTGTTGTTTTCAGTAGCACCTAAAATATGCTGGCAATTTCCCAATGTAAAAGAGAGCCCGGTTCCCTACAGTGCTCGCTGTGTTCTTCCCAAAAGTGTGAATTTAAATCTATACCCATAAGAAACAAATAAAATAAAATTGCTCATTTCTCTAAAACTATCCACAAAAGGTGTGAAGAATGTTTACTCTTTTATCTGTGGTGATAATACCTTAGATTCTTGAAAGTGAAGATTGTTTTAAAGTCTCATTTACTTTTCACAGTTTATACTGTTTGTTTACATTTTACTCAGCTAGGGCTATGTCTGGACTACAGCTTATGTCAGCATAATTTATGTCGCTCAGGGGAGGTGAATAGATCACCCCACAAGTAAGTTACACCAACACAAGCGCCGGTGTGGACAGCACTATGTTGGCGGGAGAGCGGCTACATTAGAGAGCTTACCGCGGCGCGACTGTGTCAGTGCAGCTGCATTGCTGAATGCTCTCTAGTGTAGCCAGGCCCCTAGGATAGTGAAACTATTCTAGGCTGTTGATTGTGCGGTTCCTTTTTTGGTTTTTATGCTGCAAGCACAAATGCAGTATTTGGGCTAGAAATGCTTCAGCAGAAACAGACACTTTGTACTGATATTTTTTGAACTGTGTGAAAACATTTCTATTAAGATTTGGCTTTGTAAAACTTTAAATCTCGTGTTACACTGAACTTCAGTTTTGGACCTCAGCACCTAACAGTGTTGACAGCATTCCGCTAAGCGTATTCATATGGACTGATCAAACAGCCTAATACATTGCTTGCAGAGGGTCTAAGCTGGGGTGCGGAACTCCCTCTGCTGACAACATGCACAGGGAAGTGAAGTCTTGACTACCCTAAGAGTATAAAATCATGAGCCAAAATCCAAAAAATCCTAAGATAAAAAAAAATGATTTTTTGGCCAAAGAATAATTTATTTATTTTTTTGCTTTGTCTTCCAATTTCTCATTTCTCCTTGCCTATCTCCAGCATGTGTGGGACAGCTAGGGTTGCAAATTCAGCCTTGAAATGCACACAAAAATGTTCACACACAAATGCTGATCCTGGCTCACACAACCCTGTTTCCCCCAGCAATCTGCTGCATCCACCTACTCCTCTGGCAGGCCCTCCCAGCAGCTTCATCTGTCTGCAACACAGCATCCTCTAGTGGCCAAAAAGAGAAACATTCCTGAGCCTCCTGAATTCTTGCAAAAATCTCCCATGCTCTCTAAAAAGGCCTGAAATTGCTCAGCACTGGAAATGGGTCAGTCCCTCATGAGCAGCCTCCTCCACCCATTCACTGATGGGCCCCAAAGGTCAGCATGCCCAGCTCTCCTTGGCCAGACTGTCAGTCATGCATTGAGCACACCTTTAAGGGAAGAAGCGTGAGTGATGTCAGAAATAAATACACCAGCATAGATAGAACTGACAGAAAATTAGGACATGTTTGGTGGGGACCTCACATCACAAGCTTGGACTGATCTCTTCTCAAGGAGTTTTATGAGACTCAGGCTATCTGGGTTCAATGCCCAGTTCAGCCACCGACTTCCTGTGTGACCTTGGGTAAACCAACTAGTTTCCCTGTGCTTCAATTCCCTATCTATAAAATGGGAATAATAATCCTTCCCTTTCTACCACCTTTGGTCTATTTAAACCAGCATCATTTTACACATACCTGGCACAGGCGTAAGTGACAACACATGGTGCAAGGCAGATGAGAATCGGGCCCAGAAACAAAATAATCCTCACAGTATCCCTAACGAGGGCAGCCATTTATCCCTATTTTACAGGTAGGGACACTGTGGAATTGATTTGCCAAAGGCCATAGAAAATCAGTGGCAGAGCGAGGTTGAAACGCTTGAGTGCATGGCTCCCAGTTTTGAGCTCTTAAAAGAAGCAGTCGACTCTAAATAAGGAAATTAGAACAGTGAGATTAAGACACACCGAGAACAGGTGCTCTTATTGGAGTAAATGGCCTCTTCATGTTGCCACTGCACATTTTCCATCCTCACAGGACACGATCACACCCTTTCTGACTCTTACATGATGGCACCAGTTCTGGGGACAACTTCACAATGATGAAGGAGATACCCACTGCAGCCATAAAGTTGGAGATAATTGGCATGAACTAGGTGATACAGTGTACAACGCTGCAAGTACTAGATCAAGAATTTCTTCTATAAAATGGGCTCTTTCCTGACAACTGTATTTTTACTAACATTACAGTAACCTCTCAAAACAGAGCTAAGATGTAATGTTATATAGCTATGGGGGAAGTATGCAAAAGTCCCCCTCATACATACATCAGTGGTTCTTAACCTTTTCCATGTAGCAGGACACACCACCCTGTCTAGCCAGGACTTAACCAGGACCTCCCTCTCATTTAGCAGGTTGGTGATGGCCCTCCGAACTCCACCCCAACATCTGTTCACAACTCCCAGGTGAGAACCCATGTAAAACACCATAGTGCATAAAGCAGAAATCCCATGTATGAAATAGATGGAACTGAACAAATCGACAGAACTGAATGTCACACACCAAGGTAGGCGGTATGACATAGTGGTCAGAAAAGAACCAGAAAGCAGAAAGAGTTGTGGTTGGGAGACAAGCCAGCAGTCAAAGCCAGGAGTCAGAGGGCGATAGAGACTATAGCTGGAGCAGGAACAGATGCAGGATTGAGCAAGGACTGATACAGGAAACGGGAAGCAGGTCTGGTGCAGCTGCGGGCATAGAATGCATCAAGCAGCTACTGTGCTGCTGTTGCAATTAGGCTTAAATGATGATCTGCTGGCTCTTCTGTCCAGTCAGGGAGCACAGTCATTTAGTGAGAGCTCACTGGACCTAGCCAAGATCACTGGGATTCCAGGTGACAGCACCCAGACTCCGGAGCCAGCTGAATTCCTGACAGTACCGCTCCTTTGCACCCATCCCAAGGACTACTCCTAGGGGCACTGGCTTCTCGGGGTATCTGTGGTGAAATTCCCATAGGAGGTCAAGACCATGATCGCTCTTCTGGCCTGTGCCCCTTCAGTCTAGGAGATATTTTCCCCTGACCTGTCAGGAATCAAAGACCTGATGGACTTCATATTCCTCGTACCCCTGGACTATTACTGGGGGTGGAGATGTGTCTACCCAGTCAGGGAAAGGGTTGTCTCTGAACGGCTTGAGGAAGGAAACATGAAAGACAGGGTGAATCTTGAGGGATTCTGGAAGTTGAAATTTGAAGGCCACTGGGTTTACTTGCTCAATGATCCAAAAGAACCCACATATTGATGATCGATCTTGGCAGAAGGGTGGTCCGTTCTCAAGTTCTGAGTCGAGAGCCAAACTTTATCCCCTAGGGCAAGGCTCTGGGAAGATTGTAGCTTTTGATCCATGTAATATTTACTGTTAGAGAGTCTTATAAGCAAATGCTCTTTGAGCACCTGATGTATTTATTGAAGGTGGAGGACCAAGTCCATGGCTGCCAAGATGGTAGAAGCCTTCTGGTAGGTCCAGATAAAACCAGGGGTGAAAACCAAAATTTGCAAAGAATGGAATCTGTTGAGTTGAAGCTTGGGGTGAATTGTTGTATGAAAACTCAACCAAACATAGCAATGGAAGCCAATCATCCTGATGAAAATTCAGAAAAGGGCAGAGGTACTGCTCCAAGGTCTGACTGACTCTTTCAGGTTGGCCATGTGTCTGCAGATGGTAGGCTGTTGAGATGAGGCGCTTGGTACAAAGAATATAGAGGAATTCCTGCCAGAACTGATAAATGAATTGGGGCCCTCAATCCGAAATTATGCATGTGTGCATGCCGTGATACCAGAAGATGGCACCAGGAAGACATGCTCAGTTTTATGGGCAGACAGAATGACACAGTAGAGAATAATATGGGCCATCTGTGTCAGGAGGTCCACCAGAGTCAGGATAACTGAGTACCTTGGGGGAGCACAATAACTCCCCAATGAAGTCCACAGAGAAGGTGAACCATGAGTATGGAGGTGCTGAAGGAGGCCCACTGTCCTTGCTCATAGTTTCTTCATGCAGGCGCAGAGGATGCACAACCTAACACCTTTAAGAACAATTCATAGGGTTGGCCACCAGAAGTACTTAGTAATCAGATTCCAGTTTTTAAATTGGCCAAAATGTCCCACCATGAGGGAGTCATGGCACTACCTTAGCACCTGGAGCCCAGAGCTGCCCTCTAGAATGTAGAGGTGATCCCCACAATAGAGGAAATCTTGTTGCAGGCAGAACCTTGCATCTGGAGAAACATTGGTGGTTCTCACAGCCCATGAGATTGGGGCTGCAAACGGACCACCTGGGAGAAGAGAATGGATAGTAGTTGTCAGATGACCACTGATGATCCCACAGACAAAGTGGAAGGGTTTAAACATGGCAGTTTTCCTACCCCACTTCAAAGTACACCTCTACCCCGATATAACGCGATCCGATATAACACGAATTCAGATATAACGCGGTAAAGCAGTGCTCCGGGGGGGTTACGTAAGGGGCACTCCAGCGGATCAAAGCAAGTTCGATATAATGCGGTTTCACCTATAACGCGGTAAGATTTTTTGGCTCCCGAGGACAGCGTTATATCGGGGTAGAGGTGTACTCGTCCTTGCAGGACAAGGCATCTGCTTTCCCATTCTTAGTCCCTGGACATAACTGTGAAGTCAAATTGAAAGAGGAAAAAGGCTCATTGAATCTGACATTGGTTTTGTCATATTGTCTATAGATGTTCCAAAGTCTTGTGATGTGTCCAAACTTAGACAAGGGCTTCGGCCCCTTCAAGGAGTTGATGCCATTCCTCAAAAGGCAGCCCTGATGGCCAGGAGCTCCCTGTCCCATAAGTCATAATTTTCCTCTGCATGAGTCAGAGAAGAGAAGGCAGCACAGGGACAGAGCAGCTGGTAAGGACCTGTGAATTGTGAAAGGACAATGCCTACGGTAAAGTCCAAGGGGTCAAACTCAACTATGAAGACCTTTGTGGGGTCCAGCTGAGTCAAAATGGGGCTGACGATTCACTTTTTCCAAGCAGCCAAAAGCCGCTTGCATGTCCGTGGACCAGGTGACCTTAGCCCCCTTTTTGAGTAGGAACATGAGGAGTGACAAAGTTGACGAAGCCTTTGATGAATCACCAGTAAAAATTTGCAAACCCGAGGAACCACTGCACCCCACGTACATTCAAGGGCACCTACCACTCAGTGATGGACCCCCAACAAGGTTATTGCCATGGCAAATCCTGCCAGAGAGATAATGTGGCCCAGAAACTCCACTGTATCCTTGCTAAAATTTGCGTTTCGCATAAAGTTGATTTTGGTGAAGCCAATCAAAACTATACGAACATATGGTCATGGAGCTCTTGATTTTTGGAAAAAATGAGAATATCATCTAAGTAGAAGATCATAAATTGGTTGAGGATATCTCTGAAGACGACATTCATAAAATGCTGGAGGGTAGCAGGGGAGTTACACAGGCCGAAGAGCATGAACAGGTATTTGAAATGGCCATATCTGGTTTAAAATGCTGTCTTCCATTCTTCCCCCTGCTGGATTCTGACCAGATTGTATACTCAATGCAGGTCTACCTTTGTGAAGACCTAACCGAACAGAGTCTTTCCGTGAGTTTGTTTATGAGTGGAAGGGGTATTGACTGTGGACAGTGATCTTGTTGGGGGCTTAATAATAGACACAAGGTCAGAGGGAGCCTCTTTCTTAGCCATGAAGAAGATAGGTGCCCCCACTGGGGAAGTCGAAGGGTGGATGAACCCCTTCTGCAGATTTTCCACCAGATATTCCCAGAGGACTTGCACTTTGGTTCAGATAGGATGTGTGTCCAAAAGAAACCTCCATTCCTGGTTGGAGATCAATGGGGTAATCATAATGGTGAGGTAGTAGAATGTCCACTTTCTGTTTGTTAAATACCTTGAGATATTCCCTGTATTTGGCAAGAATTTTGGGCACTGCTGATGAACCCACGCTTTGCAGCTCTGTATCCCTCAGAGGCTGGAGTGAGCGCCTCACAAAGCTTGATCAGTCTTGGCTGGCAAGCCATGCTCGTGGGCACTACAGGGAACAGAAGAGCATAGACCATGATTGTCAGTGGATTCAGGGGTCGTGTGACAAGCCAGGGGACACCAAAGACAACCTGCAAATGCGGAGCATAGATAACCCCATGATCTCTTGCCAACCACCAAGGGTTATGATCGCCAAGGGTCCTGTCTGATGTGTGATGGGACCTGGAGAAAGGACTGTCAATAGCCCCAATGAGCTAAGGAAAGTCCTTGCAGAGGATTAGGATCTGATGCTTCTTAAAGTTCTGGTCAATGAAATTGCTGGAGGCACTCGAATTGAGCAAGGCTTCTAAGTGAATATCGGATAGGATAGAATGCCAGAGATGAAGGAGACGAAGAGTGGCAGTGTTCAGAAAAGATATTGCCAAGATTCTGATGGATAGGCAGTAGAATGCTTCACTATGGGGAGGAGTGGGGAGTTGGCCCAACCCAACCCTCCTGGCATTTCCCAACCCAGGGATTGGCCAGGTCTGGGCCGGGCATCCTGCTGCAACGTGCCTGGGCATTCCACAATACAGGCACAACCCTAACGTCTGGCAATGGCTCTTTTCTTTGGAGAGATGGGGCCAGACTCCGTCGACTGGCATCAGTTCAGGATCTGGTAAGGCAGCTGGGGCTCTGGGAGATGGAGTTCGGACTGACAGAAGTTGGGGAATACACCTTTTTTTGGGTCCACTTTGTTAGCCAGACATCAATCCTAGTGCAAAGATCAATTAACGCTCCAGGTTAGGCAGATGTCCCACCTGTTCTAGTTCATTTTTGAGTCATTGAGCCCCTGCCCAAAGTGGTGTCACTGTGTAGCTCAATCCAGTAGCTGTCTGCGGCCAGATATGGAAATTCAGCTGCATACTTAGCAACGGACTGGGGACCCTGTCAGAGGGCATGGAGAATAGCTTCTGCAGTACATTCCCAATGAGGGTCAAGACAGATACCCGCCATTGCCTGTACAAAGTTCTCAAAATGTTCAAGGAAAGGATTGGACATCTCCAGCAGCAGGGACACCCATTTCAGGGTCTCTCCACTGAGCAGACTCATTATTAATCCCACTCAGGACTGATCCATGTGGTACACCTGTGACCACAACATAAGCAGGAAACAGAACTGATTAAGGAACCCATGACACTCGACACGGTCCCCATTGAACTTATCGGGTAAGGGCACATTGGGCTCACAGGATGTGGATGCAAGAATTGGGGGAACAGGAACTGCTGCCTGGGCTTGTACCTGCATGGGAAGGACTGCATTCTGGTCACACAGCATGGCAACCTGAGCCCGCAATTCCTGCATGATCCCAACAACTTCTGAGAGGGTGAGTTAGGTTCCTACCAGGACCCTTCCAGAGGGGATTTCCATGCCACAAGGTGATGTCCCTTCTTATCTTTTAGTGGGCTGCTCAAATTGTCACACACCAGGTTTTAGACAGTGCAATCTAGGGTTTGGAACAGGAGTCAGGCCTAGAGGTCAGAGCAGAGCCAGACGGAGGAACTGGGGTTGTGGTCAGGAGACAAGCCAATGTTCAGATTCAGGAGTCAGACCAGAACTGGAGTCATGGTCAGGAGACAAGCCAGTGGTTGAAGCCAGGAGTCGGGCGTTCAGAGGAACGCAGAGACTAGGGCTGGAGCAGGAACAGGTGGGGGTTGGAGCAAGGACCGGTGCAGGAAACAGGTCTGGTGCAGCTGCCGGCATAGAATGCCTTGAGCAGCTGCTATGCTGCTGTTGCTATGAGGCTTAAATGATGATCTGCTGGCTCTTCTGTCCAATCAGGAAGCACAGCCACTTAGTGAGCGCTCATTGGGCCCAGCACTGGGTTGCCAGGCGACTGTGCCCAGAGCCAGCTCAGTTCCTAACACTGAAGAACTCTAAACTTGGGAGAAGTTCAAAGCTTAATTTCACAGCAGTGTCCTACTATGATATGAGGCCAACCAAATCATGCTGAAAGCTTTAGAAAATTTGATTCTGGATCTAAACTCTCAGCTACACTTTACTTTCCAACCTCACTACACAGTTAGGTAGTACAGGAGCCTATTTTACAGGTCCCAGGAGGACTATACTAAAGTCACTCAAGAGACTAGACAAGAAGCAGGGATGTCTCAGACAAAGGTTTAACAGGCACCATGGAGGGTCTCAAACATGCAGTTGTTTCAAATGTGAGCCTAAGTTAACAGTGCAGTGCTTGATGGCAGTAGATATTACAACAAGAATGGAGGCAGGAGGAAGGGCCAGTGGACAAAGGAAGGATAAACTCAGGGGAAAAAGCCTTTGAATTTTTTTTAAAGTGTTCTCTATTAGCCTATGTAATCTACCTAAGAGAAGCCCCAGAGAGCAAGTTACCTTCAAACCTCAGTTACAGCATGTAAGCAATTTTATTGCTCAACAAAAAGGACGTTAGACATTTATGATCTCATTTTATTAAATACTCCTACTCATGACGATCATCATTGGGCGCACGTGTGTGTTTAATATAAAAAAGTCAAGGTGGTGTATTATATTTGGTATTAATACGGTTAAACACTCACCTGGATGACAGGTGTTGTTGGGGCCACATGCCTGGGTTATGGATTAACCAACTGCTATCAGACAACCAGGGTCTGTCATCCAAACCTAAAGCAAGCAAGGCAGGTGCTTTTCCTGCTGATCCAGCCAGGGGCGCCGATTGAATTACATTAGGAATGAATAGCTTTGCGTTTTCATGAAATTTGATTAAAGAAAGAGAGAGAGGTGGCACCTTGCACAACATGGTGAAGTTTAAAGGACAATCTGCTCTTCTTATGGCCCCTTCTGTTGGCTACTTTGATCTGAGTTTTATTGTCTGGGTTTAACACCTTCTCTGTAAAATTAAAGTTGAAGTTCTTTAGAGTTGTTTTTCTATAGCAGCCGATTGTTCAAGTCTTTTAATAGGAACCATCAATTATCCAGGATGCTGGAAACTAAATACATGTAGTTTTGGTGAAATATAAGATTATTCTCACCGGTATTAAAACAGGTAGGAGAGGCCACATTAAAGACTCAGGTTTTACTTTCTAAGACCATTACTTAATAAAATGAGCACTGGCAACAGCTCAGCACGTTAGATTTGGAACCAATTCAACCCAAAATGCAGAAAAGAAACTTAAGCAAAATAATACAGGTTAGACTGGCTTTCCTGCTCACCTCAATAGAATCTTTATTATAGAGAACCCTGCCATACTGACATGGCCCAACTCTGCAGCAGTTCGATGCCAGAGCATTACAGATTTGCATCATAATTCTCGATAGAACAAAATCAGACTCCTCTTCAGGAGGGTAACAGAACCCACTCTGTTGACCATAAGCCTGTGGTAAGACCAGAAGTGATTATTATGATCATGTAGTGTGACATTCTGCATTACACAGGCCTTAGAATTTCACTCAGTAGTTCCTGCATCCAGCCCAACATAAATACAGTTGAATTAGAGCATATATTTTAGAAAGATATCCAATCTGGTGTATTGCCCTCACTGTTAACATGCATCTTATTTCTAGTTTGAACTTTGCTGATTTCATCTTCCAGCCATGGGATCTTGTTATGTTTATGTCTGCTAGATTCTGCAGAAGAATTCAACAATTTGGATGCAAGCACAGAGCACACACAGAGGCACAGAGCCACAGTTTCCATTGATCGACTTCAATTTGCAGTTGTGAGTGCTCAGCACTTCTGAAAAAAATCAGATCCTTTGCTTTTATGTCCCATGTGTTAGAATATGAAAGCTATATTTAAAAAACCTAACTGAATATCAACTGTGTGAAGTGCAGATGAGCCTGGCCCACATCCTATAGAAATGGATCTAAATGTTCCTAAAGCGAGTGTGCGGGCCAGGGATGAGAGTAGACTGACAAGTATTTGTCTTGGGTGGTATTCACCCTTCAGTTTTTGTATATTCTTAATACAGTATTTGCACAAGTGACTGAATCCTGGATATGCGGTAAGTTCTAGGACAGGGGTCGGCAACGTTCGGCACGTGGCTCGCCAGGGTAAGCACCCTAGCGGGCCGGGCCAGTTTATTTACCTGCTGACGCGGCAGGTTCGGCCGATCGCGGCCCCCACTCGCCGCGGTTCGCCGTCCCGGTCCAATGGGGGTGGCGGGAAGCAGCGAGGGCCGAGGGATGTGCTGGCTGCGGCTTCCCGCCGCCCCCATTGGCCTGGGACGGCAAACCGCGGCCAATGGGGGCCACGATCAGCCGAACCTGCCGCGTCAGCAGGTAAATAAACTGGCCCAGCCCGCTAGGGTGCTTACCTTGGCGATCCGCGTGGGATCCGAACGTTGCCGACCCCTGTTCTAGGAGATGGGGATGGGGATCTGGTGTGCCAGTCCCAGCCCATCTGCAGTCAAAAGCCTAAATGCTTGTAAATCAGATGGTAAATCTTTAAAATTCTCCCTTTGGTAGAACAGACACAATTAGTTCTTCAAGTTTGTAGGTTCCAAGATATTTCTGCCAGATTTCCTTCTATTGTCTAAAAACTGAGCTTCATCTTGGGAAGGACTTAAAATAGAATAACAAAATGCTACACAAAAACAAACAAGAGTAACACGGAAGACTTAAGGATGCATAGCGGCAAAATTACGAACCAGTTAAGATGGAAGTGTCAACATCTTTTTACAACATACACCTGAAATTCACAGTGATTGTAACGAAAGAACGAAGCCTCTCTCGTGGTTAAAGCTGTGAACTGGGACTTTGGGTTCGATTCCTAGCTCTCCCATGAATTTCCAACGTTACCCTGGGCAGGCCACCAAATATCTTGGATGATCCTCTGCAAAAGAGGGATAGTAATACATTCCTACCTCACTGGGATGTTTTGAGGAAAACCCATAAGTAGCTGGGAGGTGCTTCGATATTACTGTGAAGGGGGGCATCCAAGTATTCACACAGAACAAAGCCAAGACACCTGCTCTGCTAGCTTACTGCAATATAGATGACTCAGTATTTTTTAAGAAAATGTTTAATATTGAGCTTTTTTTAAAAAAAAAAAAGTAACAGGACAGTCTGGGATCTGTCTTTGTGCAATCGCTGTTTTAAGTAACAAAAATTCATATCTTGAATTCAGAGCAAACTTTTTAATATGCTCAGTATGAACATTTCAAAGTTTAAAATTGGATATAAGAGTCCGTGCTAATAAACTTCATGAAAACCTGAGATTCTGACAAGTCCAATTTAATAAAACCATTGACAACCCTGATTTCTTGCCAGCTTGTTTCTTCTAGCATTTGCATTAATGTGACTTTAGGATTACTGTATTGTCTGTCTCACTGAAACCACAGAACTGAAATCTAAATGGCTCTGGAATGTTTTAGAGCCTGTGTGTTTCATTTGTACTTTCAAGTCAATATTTTTGTTGGTTGGAATCATAATTGTGAGCAATAGCAGACTTTTTGGTTTTCCCCCATAATAAGTAACATGGGTAATTCATGACATAGCATAAGTTCCATCTTTGGCAGCCACATGCATGCCCAGTGGTGGCAACTGCACACCATCATTTTTCCCCAGGAATGCAAGTTTGTTAGCCCTCTAAGGCACTTTTTAAAAAACCCACACGCACTTCTTATACCTAGCAACTACATTTTATACTCAGTCTTGAAATTCTTCACATACTCTGCAAAGGAGATAATTATATGTGGCCATTTAAACAGTTTTCTACATACATCACTATGTATTTAGTCTTAAAAACAAATAAAGTCTCTTAGACTTGTGTTTTCTGAACATTTTCCCTAGTTTCATGTTGGGAAAACAACAGCTCTGCAGACAGAGAGAATAATTCTGGCACATACACTCCAATCTACAGGGAGAAAGGCTACGTTTGTGGTTAAGGATGTCAGGAGATCTGGGATCTATTCCCACCTCAGCCACAGACTTCTCATGTGACCTTGGGCTAATTACTTAGGGCTTGTCTACACTGGCAACGTTAAAGTGCTGCCGTGGCAGCGCTTTAACGTGGCTTATGTAGTTGCGGCAGAGCGCTGGGAGAGAGCTCTCCCAGCACTCTAAAAAAACCCACTTCCACGAGGGGCGTAGCTACCAGCGCTGGGAGTGTGGCTACCAGTGCTGGTGCACTGTCTACATTGGTGCTTTACAGTGCTGAAACTTGCTGCGCTCAGGCGGGGGGGTTTTTCACACCCAAGTGAGAAAGTTGCAGCGCTGTAAAGTGCCAGTGGAGACAAGCCCTTAATCTCTCATGCCTCACTTTATCTGTAGCATGGGGAAAATAGCTTACAGGGATGTTGTGACGCTCAGCTAATGATTGTGAAACTTGTTAGTCTAGATATTCACAAATGACTAATGATTTTGAGTGCCTCAACTTTTGGGCGCTCAACTTGAGAGACTATAAAAGGGGACAAGTAAAAGGGGGTAGCCATGTTAGTCTGTATCCACAAAAACAACAAGGAGTCCGGTGGCACCTTAAAGACTAACAGATTTATTTGGGCATAAGCTTTCGTGGATAAAAAACCCACTTCTAAGCTTATGCCCAAATAAATCTGTTAGTCTTTAAGGTGCCACCAGACTCCTTGTTATTTTTATAAAAGGGGAGTAATTTTCAGAGGCTGTATGCACAGCAGTTACTGAAAATCAGGTCCCCAGTCTAAGGTATCTCAAGCTGGGCCTCCAAAATTGTTAGTCACTCTTAAAAATCTTGGCTGTTGAGATCAGCAGGTGGAAAGTGTTTTATTTAAACTCTTATTAAAAAAATACTATAATATTCTACAGTAATGATCCAAAACACCACGTTACATTACTGTTAATGATTTATGTATCTTTTTTCATATGTATTAACCGAAAAACAGAAAATCTGCACATAAAAAAAGCTTTAAGGGTAAAATTTTAAAAAATGCCTATGTGACTAATTTTCAGGAGTGTCTCAGGTTCCAAAGTGCTTAGTTCTCATTTCCGGTTTAGGAAACAAAGTTTTATCCTAAGTCTTAATTTGGTTATCATTATCAAATCCCTGTTGATTTTTGTAGGGTTTCACCACTGTGTACAAATATGCACATTTCATCTTAGAAAAACAAACATAAATAAATTGGTGAGCCAATGAACAATTGGGAGACTGGGTCAGGGGAGGAGAAGACAAAACAGAAAAACTATTCATAACAAATTTGCAGCATAAGCCAACTATACACAACAGGATTAAGGAAGGATGTGAGAAAATGACCATTTAGGGCACACCCATTGCTTCTGACGGTGTAAAATGTTTATGTGTAACTTTGTGAAATATGAGATAGAAACAAAAGTAAATGACTTACCAGTTAATGCTTGATTTGTTTATAGCAGTTAGGATTTAGTTCAGCAATAACCAGGAAAATGAAATGTTGAATTAAGATGCTCAGAGTGGAAATATGCACAAAGTCCCATCTACTCCCCCCCCCCACACACACACACACACACTGTCTCATTCACATGCACCCCAAATCCTCCTCCTCAGAGTTTACAGGTTTACACTGAAAGCTTGAAAGTGTTTGCCCAGGAACGCCGATATAGGACCTGAGCCAATGCCCTTTAAACCAATGGGAACTCCCCCCACCAATTTCAACAGGTTTTGAATTGGGCCCATATACAATCAAGTTAAGATGGTAAAACCCTATGAAAAGTAGAAGAGCAGGTTGACACATTCTACTTTTATTTTGGTCAGTTGGTTTTCATAAAAAGCAAAGATGCAGGTGGAATACTGAAACAGTCTCTATTTCAGCAGTTTTCAAACTTTTTGAACTGAGCCCCCCTTTGAGTTTCAATTTTTGTTTGTCTCCCCCCAACCCAGACAAAAGAGACACATGCAAAGGTATGCTTGATGGCCTACTCATAAACCTAACAGAGACCTTACCACAGCTTTAATTAAATTATCTACACCTGCAAGTTTCAAATACACAGATACTTACCAGTGGCACAGCCAAGGCTTTCTCAGCAGCCGGGCTACTTTTACCTTGCAGCCAGACTGCACTGCTAGGGCAGGGCCAATACCTGCCCCTCTGCTCCTGCCACCTCGTGTTTTCAGGGTTGGGGAAGGCACGTGCGACTGTTTCTGGGGGTGGAGCCAGTGTTGGGTGCAAAGGCTGCCGGAAGCGGAAATCAGCGGCCGTGGCGGATGTTGCCACTAACCCACAGGCTGAGCAACCTGCTGAGGTGAGTCGGGGTAGAGGTGGCGCTCCCTCCCCCGCAGGGCCTGGCCCAGGTCCCGCCCCGCTCGCCCCCCCATTCTTCCACACACCCCACGAGGTATGCTCCACAGTTTGAAAACCTCTGCTCTATTTGGATAAAGGAACATTAAGCAGTGGTATCAGCTTCTAAGACCATAACAGTATGCACAGCTGCCAGCACATGTGGTCTACCAGCAAGTGAAAAGAGAAACCCTGTACCTTACACAGGATAAAAGATAGCACATACTTAAGTGTTTAAGCCAACCTGATCTTGCAGTTTGGGGATAACTAATGAATACTGGGAATCATTTTTTCTATTGCTCCAAAAACCTAGAAAATATATGCTCGCCAAAAGCAGCAAACTGTGCAGCTGAAAAGATTTACACACAGCAACACAGTATAGATATTAATAAAATTTTAGAGAAATATAGTCTGTTTCCCCCATTCTCAATCGCTTATGACTTTACCTGCTAATGGTAGGCTTTTCTCTATGTATTGTAACATGTGCATAGTAACGGGAATTATACCACCGGTCTCATTTGCAGCTCTGAACAGAATCTCTTTTATACATTTCTTCCTAGAGCAGTGTGCTTGTACTGTCTCCTACTGAATGGAATCAGAACTCCTCAGCTTCGTTCCCTAAACTCTGATACTGCAATAGCTGTATAGACGTTTCTCCTTTAGCTGAAGTGTGGGGGAGGGGGGGAGGAGGAGGCTAGTGATTTTGAAACAGGAAGATCTAGGTTACAATCCTGTTGTCACTAAAAAGTTTTGGATGGCAACAGTAAGCAAAGTAATCACACTGAAAAGTTCTCCCTGGGTCATGGATTTGTTAAAATGGAGTTGATGATTTTTTTTTTTTTTTTTTTTGCCATTTCCACAGCTTTGTACTTACTAGAAAGCAAACCAGAAGAAAAAAGATCCTGTGAAGATACAGCAACAAATTTGGTTTTCTATCTACATATGAGAATCCAAACTATGGTTTTAATACATTTTTCCAAAGCTTTCAAATGGTCATTTCTTCCAGGTGTGTGTCTGTGTCTCTCATCTACCCACCCTCAACAAGCCAAGTAACCACCTATGTCCAGATTATGCAACACAGCATACATGGTAATTCTATGTAGGTTTGAGCCAAAGAAGTGCCAAGCACGCAACTCTTACTGAAATCAATGGGAGTGGAAGGTGCTCCACATCTCATGGGAAGAGCTCAGCACTTCAGATGATCAAACTACATATGATGTCCTTCAACATTTAGAACACGTAAATGGAAGAAAGGAATAAAAAGGACATTTTTATCAAGTAAGCCTTCTGTTTTACTCCTATTCATAGTTACAGACACTCCTGTTCGTGTCTCTGTGCATTTAAAGCATGAGTTATATCACACAGTCATTTACCTCTTACAGTACAATTTATATTAGACATGCTATTTCCTGTATGTAGTTCTGTATTACATTCCCAGTCCAATATATCAACAAACAAACAAACAAGCACTAAAATAGATTATTCTCTGCACATTTGTCCACGTGCAAGGATTGCATACAGGAGACATGATTTATGAAGATTATATGAATATCGCACTAAGTTATGCTACTTTCGTAGACAATGGAACATAATGGCCAAATAAAAGAAGAAAAGACAAAATAGAAACGTGAGCATCCCAGGCATACAGGAACTGAGAGCCCCACTTGTCAGGGTGGACGTACCTAATTCACCAAGTATATAGAGGATAGAAACAACAAGGAAAGCAAGGAACTGTTTAATGTGGTTAAAGAGTAATAACCAGGAGTAACTGGCTTACACTAAACTAAGGCCTGGTCTACACTACGAGTTTAGGTCGAATTTAGCAGCATTAAATCGAATTAAGCCTGGACACGTCCACACGACGAAGCCCTTTTTTTCAACTTAAAGGGCCCTTTAAACCGGTTTTACTCCACCTCCGACGAGGGGATTAGCGCTAAAATCGGCCTTTGCGGGTTGGATTTGGGGTAGTGTGGACGGAATTCGACGTTATTGGCCTCCGGGAGCTATCCCACAGTGCTTCATTGTGACCGCTCTGGACAGCACTCTCAACTCAGATGCACTGACCAGGTAGACAGGAAAAGCCCCGCGAACTTTTGAATTTCATTTCCTGTTTGCCCAGCGTGGAGAGCACAGGTGACCACGCAGAGCTCATCAGCACAGGTAACCATGATGGAGTCCCAGGATCGCAAAAGAGCTCCAGCATGGACAGAACGGGAGGTACGGGATCTGCTCGCCATATGGGGAGATGAATCAGTGCTAGCTGAACTCCGTAGCAGTAAACGAAATGGCAAAATATTATAAAAAGTCTCAAAGGCCATGAAGGACAGAGGCCATAACAGGGACGCACAGCAGTGCCGCGTGAAAATTAAGGAGCTAAGGCAAGCCTACCACAAAGCCAGAGAGGCAAACGGAAGGTCCGTGGCAGAGTCGCAAACATGCCGCTTCTACGCGGAGCTGCATGCCATGCTAGGGAGTGCAGCCACCACTACCCCAACCGTGTGCTTTGACTCCATCAGTGGAGAATCACGCAACAGGGAAGCGGCTTCGGGGTACGAGGAAGATGATGATGAAGGCAATGAAGATAGCTCACAGCAAGGAAGCGGAGAAACCGGTTTCCCCAACAGCCAGGATATGTTTATCAACATGGACCTGGAACCAGTAACCCCCGAACTCACCCAAGGCGTGCTCCCAGACCCTGAGGGCACACAAGGGACCTCTGGTGAGTGTACCTTTGTAAATATTACACACGGTTTAAAAGCAAGCGTGTTTAACGATTAATGATTAATTTGCCCTGGCAATTGCGGCCAGTACAGCTACTGGAAAAGTCTGTTAACATGTATGGGGATGGTGCGGAAATCCTCCAGGGACATCTCCAGAAAGCTCTCCTTCATGTACTCCCAAAGCCTTTGCAAAAGGTTTCTGGGGAGGGCTGCCTTATCCCGTCTGCCATGGTAGGACACTTTACCACGCCAGGCCAGTAGCACATAGTCTGGAATCATTGCATAACAAAGCATGGCAGCGTATGGTCCCGGTGTTTGCTGGCATGCGGACAACATCCATTCCTTATCTCTCTGTTATCCTCAGGAGAGTGATATCATTCACGGTCACCTGGTTGAAATGGGGTGATTTTATTAAGGGGACTTTCAGACATGCCCATTCCTGCTCGGCTGAACAGAAATGTTCCCCGCTGTTAGCCACGCGGTCGGGGGGAGGGGTGAAGTGATCATCCCAGAGAATTGGGTGTGTGTGGGGGAGGTAGTTGGGTTTCTGCTGCATGTTAACCCGGAAACCGCAGCCCCTCCTTTTACATTGCAAACCCATTTTAAATGGCCAACCCAATGGGTGCTTGGTATGGGAAATGAGGGCGCTACTGTTTGAAACCATTCCCACATGTTAAGAAGGTTAAAAAAGCCAAAAGACTGTGGCTTACCATGGCTGCCTGCAAGCCGAAATCTGTTGCCTGGCACTGCGTGAGTGATCTCTCACACCAAACCGGCAGGCCCTCAATATAAGAGGAAAAATGCGACCTTGTAACGAAAACACATGTGCTATGTAATGTGAACAGCAAAATTTAACGTGAAAGAGTGTACCCATTGTTCTCTAAAATTTGTCTTTTTTAACCACCTCTCCCTTCTCCTCCACCAGCTGCAAATGTTTCTCCTTCACAGAGGCTAGTGAAGATTAGAAGGAGAAAACGGCGGACTCGGGATGATATGTTCTCGGAGCTCCAGATGTCCTCCCACGCTGACAGAGCACAGCAGAATACGTGGAGGCAGTCAATGTCAGAGTGCAAAAAAGCACAATATGAATGAGAGGAGAGGTGGCGGGCTGAATCGCGGGCTGAAGAGAGCAAGTGGCGGGCTGAAGAGGATAGGTGGCGTCAGCTTCCTGACAGAAGGCAAGAGTCGATGCTCCGGCTGCTGGAGCATCAAACTGATATGCTCCACCGTATGGTTGAGCTACAGGAAAGGCAGCAGGAGCAGAGACCGCCGCTACAGCCCCTGTGTAACCAACAGCCCTCCTCCCCAAGTTCCATAACCTCCTCACCCAGACGCCCAAGAACGCGGTGGGGGGGCCTCCGGCCAGCCAGTCACTCCACCCCAGATGATTGCCCAAGCATCAGAAGGCTGACCTTCAATAAGTGTTAAAGTTTTAAAGTGCAGTGTGTCCTTTTCCTTCCCTCCTCCCCCACCCCTCCCGGGCTACCTTGGCAGTTATCCCCCCTAGTTGTGTGATGAATTAATAAAGAATGCATGAATGTGAAGTAACAATGACTTTATTGCCTCTGCAAGCGGTGCTCGAAGGGGGGAGGGGAGGTTGGTTAGTTTACAGGGAAGTAGAGTGAACCGGGGGGGGGGGTGTGTGCGGAGGGTTCATCAAGAAGAAACAAACAGAAGTTTCACACCGTAGCCTGGCCAGTCACAAAACTGGTTTTCAAAGCTTCTCTGATGCGCACCACGCCCTCCTGTACTCTTCTAACCGCCCTGGTGTCTGGCTGCGCTTAATCAGCGGCCAGGCGATTTGCCTCAACCTCCCACCCCGCCATAAATGTCTCCCCCTTATTCTCACAGATATTGTGCAGCGCACAGCAAGCAGCAATAACAATTGGAATATTGGCTTTGCGGAGGTCTATCCGAGTCAGTAAACTGCGCCAGCGCGCTTTTAAACGTCCAAATGCACATTCCACCACCATTCGGCACTTGCTCAGCCTATAGCTGAACAGGTCCTGACTACTGTCCAGGCTGCCTGTGTACGGCTTCATGAGCCATGGCATTAAGGGGTAGGCTGGGTCCCCAAGGATAACGATAGGCATTTCAACATCCCCAATGGTTATTTTCTGGTCCGGGAAGAAAGTCCCTTCCTCCAGCTTTTGAAACAGACCAGAGTTCCTGAAGACGCGAGCATCATGTACCTTTCCCAGCCATCCCACGTTGATGTTAGTGAAACGTCCCTTGTGATCCACCAGGGCTTGCAGCAGCATTGAAAAGTACCCCTTGTGGTTTATATACTCGGTGGCTTGGTGCTCCGGTGACAAGATAGGGATATGGGTTCCGTCTATCGCCCCACCACAGTTTGGGAATCCCATTGCAGCAAAGCCATCCACTATGACCTGCACGTTTCCCAGAGTCACTACCCTTGATATCACCAGGTCTTTGATTACGTTGGCTACTTGAATCACAGCAGCCCCCACAGTAGATTTGCCCACTCCAAATTGATTCCCGACTGACCGGTAGCTGTCTGGCGTTGCAAGCTTCCACAGGGCTATCACCACTCGCGTCTCAACTGTGAGGGCTGCTCTCATCCTGGTATTCTGGCCCTTCAGGGCAGGGGAAAGCAAGTCACAAAGTTCCATGAAAGTGCCCTTACGCATGCGAAAGTTTCGCAGCCACTGGGAATCGTGCCACACCTGCAACACGATGCGGTCCCACCAGTCTGTGCTTGTTTCCCGGGCCCAGAATCGGCATTCCACGCCATGAACCTGCCCCAGTAACACCATGATTTGCACATTGCTGGGGCCTGTACTTTGTGAGAGGTCTATGTCCATGTCAATTTCCTCATCACTCTCGTCGCCGCGCTGCAATCGCTGCAATCACCTCCTCGCCTGGTTTTGCTTTGGCATGTTCTGGCTCTGCATATACTCCAGGACAATGCGCATGGTGTTCATAGTGCTCATAACTGCCGCAGTGATCTGAGCGGGCTCCATGATCCCAGTGCTATGGCGTCTGGACTGAAAAAAGGCACGAAACTATTGTCTGACGGAGGGAGGGAGGGGCGAGTGACGACATGGCTTACAGGGAATTAAAATCAACAAAGGTGGCTGTGCATCAGGGAGAAACACAAACAACTGTCACACAGAATGGCCCCCCCAAAGATTGAACTCAAAACCCTGGGTTTAGCAGGCCGTTGATTTCACGGAGGGAGGGGGAAGCAAATGAATACAGAACAAATCTGGTCCATCTATTTTTTACATCTTAAGCTGGCAGCAGACGGTGCAGCATGACTGATAGCCATCGGCATCTTCTGGGTGCTTGGCAGAAAATGCTGTATTACGACTGCTAGCCATCATCGTCAAGACGGTTCAATAGGACTGCCGGCAGGACTGAGTCTCCAGGAGACAAAACATGTCTGCCCAGGTGCCTCTGACCGAACTCACTGAGGAGTACGATGACGACGGTTACCAGTCATAATACACCATCCACTGCCAAAAGGCAAGGAGCTGCTGCTGTGTAGCAATGCAGCTCCACGTCTGCCAGCACCCAGATAGCCGATGACGGCTACCAGTCATACTGCACCGTCTACTGCCAAAAGGCAATTAGCTGCTGCTGTGTAGCAATGAAGTACCACGTCTGCCGGCACCCAGATGACATATGGTGACGGTGAGCTGAGCTGAGCTGAGCGAGCTCCATGCTTGCCGTGGTATGTTGTCTGCACAGGTAACCCAGGTAAAAAGGCGCGAATCGATTGTCTGCTGTTGCTCTGACGGAGGGGGACAGGCCTGACATGTACTCAGAACCCCCCGCGACACTGTTTTTGCATCATCAGGCATTGGGATCTCAACCCAGAATTCCAATGGGCGGCGGAGACTGTGGGAACTGTGGGATAGCTACCCACAGTGCAACGCTCCGGAAGTCGACGCTAGCCTTGGTACTGTGGACGCGGTCCGCCAACTTAATGCACTTAGAGCATTTTATGTGGGGACACACACAATCGACTGTATAAAACCAATTTCTATAAAACCGGCTTCTATAAATTCGAGCTAATTTCGTAGTGTAGACATACCCTAAGAAAAAATTAGGCTAACTTCCTACTGATGAGATGCATCACATAGTGGAACCTATTCAACTGTGCGAGTGTCTTGCTGTGGAACTGTATTGGGGGAAAAAGATAGAAAATAGGGAACAATCCTGTGTTGATTCCAAGGCGATGGACTAGATGACCTAATAGGCCTTTTTTCCCAATCTCTGACATCTATGATACAATAAACATTTAACCAGAACTGGGAAAAACAGCTAGTACACCACAAAGAGGACATCCCATGGTAGGATGGAGCTGGAAATAGAAAGGAAGGGAGGATAGAAATGGGGACAGACAGTAGGTTGAGACTGCATGAAAATAAAAGAAAGTTTCTGATGCCGCAGAGTGCAGAGTAAGTGAATTAAGAAGTGGGCTAGTAGAAAACGCAGGGGTGACTGCATAGGACGATGGCTTAACAGGTGACCATACAGGCAAATAATGATTTCCTGAGTGACTTAAAGTTCAACTCATATTTGTTTCATAAGTACAACTACACAGTGGGTGAGGAAACCCTATGTTTCCAAAGCATGTTCTAGACACTGCTGGAAAATGGATGGTGCAGAAATATGCTATTGAGATCAAATGCCCCAGCACCCCAGCCAAAATTTGCTTCAGCTGCCAGCATTAGAGAGAAAATAGGAAAGAAAGAAGACTAATTTGGAAAAGGGAATGGTGGGAAAGGAAAAGAAACAGGGATGACAACTGCAGAGCTACTTAAAATCCTTTGGTGACTAAATGGATCAGAGAAATTAGAAACAGAAGCGACTTACTGTATCTAGTCATCTGATCCATGCCCTTGTCACTGCAGGACTGGTCCCAACCATGTATTTGAAGTTGATTTGTCTATTCTAGTTGTAAATATCTCAAGTAAGGGACTTGAGAACTGTTAACAAACATTATATATAGGATCAATCACAAATGCATTAGGTAATTTAATGGTTAGCTGACCTGAAGAGTCAAGGTGAAATGCCTTGTTAGGAGTGATACTAGGGTATAAATGGGACATATAGTTACCACTTACGACATATTTTAGGATGTCTGTATGTATTATCAAAAAGTTATTTACCCAACAGCTAGATGGGTGACCAAAGCTAGTGGTATCATATGTGACCACAACAAATGGAAAGAGCACAAAGGATATGATCTTGCAGGATACTAAGCACCCACAAGCTTCCGTGGACTAGTAAGAACTGAGGGAGCCCAGCACCTTGCAGGATTGGTCCTATCCAGCTAAAAAAAAAAAAAAAGTAAGATGACCCCCAATGATTTTGGTGCCACATACTGTCCTAAATCCACTCCCCTGAATTAAAAAAATCAATTTATTATATACAGGTATAGTTTATAAGGGGAAGCTGAACATGATTGACTGCTCCCCATCCACCCAAGATGGATACATGACTCTATGTTACACAGGGTTTCCACTAAAATTATTGCAAAGGTAAACAAACGCTGGCTCAGTATGAACGCAGGGAAAACAAGACTTGTCAGAATGCAAAAAGGAAGAGCTCATTTTCAAAGCAACATGAGGATATTTTCTCCAAAGTAGAGCTTAATTATTCCAGATTGTAAACCAAGGGCATGATTGTTCCATCCAAAATTATACTGATCTTGATAACGTTATCAGTATAATGCAACCACAACATGAGCACAGCCCTTAACACTGGCCAAAAAAAGGAAACTGATACATACTATCTCCACCTTCGACCTGAACTTTTGAACAGGATTGTATAATAATGAACATTTAGTAAACAAAAGAATGCTGGCATCATATTTCAATAAAAATAGTGTTTCAATTTCCCTTATTACAAAAAGGCTGAGAATCTAGAGCATAACTGCCTAATTCATTCAAGAATTTCAAGGCACTGTCCTTGGCACACACTGAATGCCAGAATAGGCAGTTCCATTATTTATGGTGCAAAAAAGCAGCAAGCATAGTGGTTATAAGTGTTTGCATTAAAGTGCACTGTCATTTTAATACTCTCTTCCTTCTTAAAAAAAAAAAATCAAATAAAATGGTCTACAACTCCTTGTCCTGACACTTAATAAAAATAACAGCTGCATATTCCCATAAAATGACTCTAAAATCAAGTCAAATTAGAAGAATTTAAATATTTTTTTAAAAAGGAGCCGATTAAAAATAAAATAAAAAAAAGTTCTCCCTGCAGAGTTCTCTGCATTGTAGGTGGTGTTCAAGAGTCAAATCAAAATGCCAACTCAAATGTTACATGCTTTCCTGTATGCTTTCAGGTTAATAGCACTTTACAGAAAACCCATTCCGTTTCACTGCAATATCAGTCCTCCAGCTGACAATCTTATTGCAAAAAAGGCGTGAATAAATTGGTCCTCCCACCAATCTGTCATCTACACAGTTGCAGGTGTGGATGCTGGTGCAGTTTTTCCATCAGCTCTTCCTCTGTAGGTTCTTCCAAAACATCCCTACAAAGAAAAAAGCGTAAGTTGCATAGGGCAGCAAAGGAGATTTTTCAACATTATTTTGCAACATACATACTGAGATATAACATCCGTATTTCAAGACTGAAGCAAATAATTACAATTACAACAGGCTGATGCTTCCTAATGATGCATCCAGTTGTGAGTGATCCATCCTTCTACACAACAGATGTGTCATCGAAACCAGCAGCTGTTTTCCCATAAGGAGAAGGGAAGCAATTTCCTGCACACAGTACAACATAACTGAGGTTAATGGATGTGTTTTCCTGAAAAAACTTGTCAAATGAGAACATGCTCCCAGTGCAGCCATTGCACATTAAATCTGTACCACAAGTTCTACTTACGCAACACCATCAACTCTCCACCCACAGTCTAACACAAAGCCAAGAATGTGGATTGTTTTACCCTTCCCACCCAGAGCAGTCCTTCATTATTAGCACCTCTTTTCCCAGCATCATATGAGTGGAATGTTCCTAAAGGTTAGGTATTAAGCCAGGGCAGGGCAGGCATAGGTAAAGCACTTTCAGGACTGCTCCAGGCTAATAGCTAAAAGATTTGTACTCTTACTCACCAGGCTTGAAGCAAACCCTGTTCCCACCTGGAACACTGTCTTTGAAAAGGAGATTAGCATCCTTAAAAATAGGCTGTTATCCACCTAGTCCTAATGTGACTCACCTGAACATTAATTCCACTGTTGTCTGGTATTCAATTTCTGAGAGAGACTGCCGATGGGAGTGACGGTCCCACTTGTGAATAAAGTTCTGGAATTGGAAGGTGAAAGAAAATAAAAGGCTAGTGTTAGCATCTTTAGACATAAGGTTTTATATTTTCCCCATGGTTTAGTTTAAATCCCCCTAAAGCCCAGAACAGGAATGTTCTTAGAGCCAGTTATACATGTATATGAGGTGCATAATAATGAACCAAAATACCAAATAATAAAAATATTACTTTTGCACTTCACTGAATTAACTTAACACTTCAATACACCGCTTTGAGGTAAATCACTGTTTACGTTTCTGTGCCTCTGACAGGGATGAGTACCTTGCTCATGGTCACACAGTGAGATGGTGGAGGTAAAAATAGAGGAAAGGGACTGAAGGACTCCTGGGTCCTATACCGTGTACAAACTGCATTCCCTGATTTAAATGTCACATTTTTAAAATGTCCCTGCTAGTATTCACCTGCTTAAGTTCCCCCAGGTTGAAGAGCAATTTCTTTGACATACTTCAAGTTAAAATGTCACAGCTTTATCAAAGAAGGAATACATTTTCTGGCTTGTCTCTTTGCTTGCTTTGATTTACACAATGACAAGAGGCAGATGGACAACTCGTGCAGAAACAAAGTTTCCTGCCACACAGTGCCACATCCAAGCCACTACACCAGATCTATGCCCCATATCTGCCAAAAAAGTCAATGGATCTCTCTGCAGGGCTGTCCCCAAGGGTAGAATATCTTTCAGTACGCTCACAGATAAGGCTTGGACTCGATGTTGGCAGTCCAGAGTCTATTTTGTAGCTATTTAGACTTCCAGAAAGGATGCTGAGGCAAGTGACTGGTAAAGCTGCAGGCTTGTCATGACAATATTTTTATATACTAATTTCAGCACCATCTTTAAAACCTGCTTCATCATCACCATGCTCTAGAAAGCAACCTCTTTAAATCAGGCCAGCCTCTCTGGACTTGGCCTCAGTGCCTTTGCAGGAGTGGAAAGTCATGGCTCCGCCTCTGCAAACGTGGAATGGCTTTTTCTGGAATCCTATAGAGCCAGCTCTCTCTGCAATGGGCATGGCCACCACAAACCTGCAGCCTAGGTGACTAGTACTGGAGATAGACAGCTAAGTACAGCGCACAGGCAAGTCTGTGGTATTTATAGCAAATAAGAACACCTTACATTTATACTTTTCAAAGCTGTTTACAAACTATAATCATTCAGCACCAATAAAATGCAAACCAGCTCTGGGGCAGAGAGTGATGGCCAACCAGCAAATAGTATAACATACAACAAGGGAGCAGGAAAAATGCGGCCCAAAACTCCCTGGGAAAAATACTTACTCTTGCAATGAGTGCTCTGGAGTCTTTAACATCTACACAAAGCAAGCAGGACCTTGGTTTGTATGACCTCATCCAGAAAATACACCCTCCAGCTTAATACAGTTCTCGTGTGCCAAGGGGTGACCAGACATACACAAGAATAGTTGGGACAGTTCATGCTAATAATAACTGTTCTCTTTTCATTCCCATTAGAGGATATTGGATGGACAATATTCTCTAAAGTTAATTTAATTATTATGTCCATAATTACTCTTATCATTAGATGTCCTCTTAAGCTTGGACAAGCTTTGGATTTATTCCATCACTGAGTGTTCAACTTCACATAATGGCAAAACTCTACTTCCAATAGATCTGCATAAAAATTCTCACACCCTTCAAGAATCTACAGCTAAAACTCATTCCCTTACCTCCAGAAGTAAGGCTACGAACAAATTGACCCAGATGACAGAGGAAATTAGCCACCAGGCTACAAAATAGACCTTTGACCACCTGGAGAAGGAGGATATTAAAGACAAAAAAATAACGATGGGTACAATATTATGAGACTAACAATTCCACCTTATAATGAAAATGATTATCCCCTGTCTCCATCCCTTAAAAAGCCATGGAAGTTCATAGTTATGGACTTACATTTTTCCCCGTGAAAAGCTTCAACATTTTCATAAATAAAACAGTAGTCTGGGAGAAACCATTTGTTAAGTTTGGATCTCAATCAGTTGAGAGATAAATGTACTGTCCCCCATCAGAATCCACCCCCAACCACCCCTCTCACAAACACACACTCATATCACATCAATTTCCGAGTCTGAATTCTGAAAAAGAAATATGAAGTTAAATCACCAAAGTCAGTGGCAAAACTGCCACGGTATAGTGCATTGTGCTTTAACCAACTGAGACACCAAAGGAAGGAAAAATTAACTTAAAGAAAATCAAGATTCTTAAACTTTACCTATGTTTATTTAATGCGAATGAAAGATGCTAGACTGACAACACAGGAGACTGAACACCTCCGTTTATCCACAGAACTGATACAGCAGCAACACAAGCTTCCCCAGAGAGATCTACCAACACATCTCAAGGTTGGCCTTGAAGGAGCACAGGCGGGTGAAGCAAACTCATATGGAGTCCAATCTCCAGGGTCAATTCAACTGCCAAAGATTCCAAATTATTGCTAAATGTGATGCCCACTGGGCGCTGGACTGAGACTACCAATTTACATAGACAAATAAACAGCTGTCCATTAAGTGGCAAGTTTTGGTTACTAGATACTGAGGTGGATTTGAAGAGAGGCAGCTCCATAGCAGCAGGCAGGCAGTAGTTTCATACACAATTCCTGTTCCCCGATCATAACGTGAGGTCTGTCTATAGTTTCTGCCCATTTACTTTGAAGAATTATGTTGAATAGAACACAGGATTATACCCCAATGGAGGGCCTTCTTAGGTACCAGTTTTATTACTTACGGACTTGAATATCTTGAAAATGCATCCAGGAAAACTTGCCAATTGTTCACCACCATGACATCCCAGAGAGTTACTACCGCAGCCTAAGGAACAAGATGAAACAGAGGTTGAGTGGTTATTGCACTAACTGTCACTATTTAGACATCTTCAGAAAACACAGAACATAATCCACTAGCAACCAGACTCACAGCAAAGTCATCAAAGTTGTTTGGCCAATACTCCAACTGCTCGTAGGTGCCACACTGCAAGGTGCTGTTACCAGATGTTGTATTGACAACACTACAATGAAATTAGAGTGTGATGTTATTAAAATATGCTATACACTGTTCTATAGGTAGAATGCTTCCATTGAGTTGAGTACCTTCACATAGACAGAAAGGGAGCACTAGTTAGAGAGAAAGCAGAAAAGAGGTCTGAAATTTCCAAGATGGGGATGAGCATTCCTGGAGACTCAAACAGTGAAGGGAAGTTGGAAGGATAGAATAGTGAGCAGGGGAGGAAAACCTGCAAGATTTAAGAGATTAGTGACAGACTGGAGAGGAAGGAAGAGAAAGATAAGGAGGGAAAACCAAGGGGCTCAGAGTAAGCGAGTCCAAGATTCTTGGCCCACCACAAATTAAAAAGTATACTGTAATAGTGAGGAGTGTACAGAAGAGGAGACTGTGGATGGAGGTACTTATCAAAGAGTCCAGGGAGATAAGAACAGAAGTATAAAGTGGGGATTCAAAAACCAAGAGTATCTTTCCCAATACTGGACATTTAGAATAAAGCCTTACCTGGTATTTCCCATAGGAACAACAGCACCTTTAAATAGCACTATGCCAGTTATAGCAAACGCATAGAAAACCACCTGGAAAGGAATACACATTAGCATTAGTCACTAAAATACTCAAAAACTAAATTAGAGTGTTGTAAGGTAAGCTCCTCAGAGACCATTCAATGTTAAAAAGGAACACAATCAACTTAAAACTCATGGAGTAACAGAGGTAAGGGAATTTGTTTAAAACAATGCCAAGGGTTATTAAAAGTGAAAGAACTTTTTAAAGCCCACTTATTTTTCACTCTATGCTGTATGCTTTCTTTCTATAGTCCATTCAGTGGGGAATTGTTAAAAAAAACTGATGAAGTCACTTTTCTTTATGATAAGTTTCACCTTCTGGTTCTCAGTGCTGTGATGGCTGAACTGAAAACACTACAGAGGAGTGGCTGTTAAAAACTATTTCTATTGGGATTTTTAAAAAGTTATGGGAAGATTGCTGTTGGACTTAGGTTTCCTAAAAGCAAGCTTCTACCAAACCTAAGCTGTGGCCAAATTTAAATCAGCTATTTATATTTAATCAGAAACCTTTGTAAAAGCACAGCTGTAATCGTGCTAAAGTTAAATTTTCAAAAGTACTTCAGTGACTTCAGAGCATAATTCCCAGGGCCAGCTCCAGCATTTCTGCCGCCCCAAGCAAAAAAAATAAAAATAAAAAAGGCGCGATCGCGATCGGCGGCGGCAATTGGGAAAAAAAAAAAAAAAAGGCGCGATCGGTGGCGGCAGTTCAGCGGCAGGTCCTTTGCTCCTAGAGGAAGGGACCTGCCGCCCCCGAATTGCCGCAGGTGCCGCCCCTCTCCCTTGGCCGCCCCAAGCACCTGCTTGTTAAGCTGGTGCCTGGAGCCGGCCCTGATAATTCCCATTTTGAAAAAGGACCAACTCCCATTGAATATCAATGAGCACTAAGTGCCTTTTGAAAATGGGACTTATGTTTTTAAATTACTCAGGTACTTTTGAAAATTTTACCTTATGTCAGGAGTTGCCCTAGAAATAACCTTCAGAGAGTTGTCAATGCTTTACAACTCTTACTGAAGAAAGCATCACTTGCTACTAGGCTGGCTTGAGACAACATGAGCTTTCTAGTGAAAATACTAGGATAACTTCAGTTCTCATGTTTCTATATTGTTATTAAAAAAGTCCAAAGAAGGAAAAGAGTATTATGCTCTGAGCTACATACAACAGGATTTTAAACATGTTAGATCCAGTTGATGCTACACCTCCATAGTCTGCCAGTAGGTGGGGCATCTGGCTTAGCAATGATAAACCAGTTTTATTCCCTGTAACACCAGCTAATATACACAATAAACAGTCAAAAGAAAAACTGGCCAATAAATAATGAACATGATACTAACAGTATATGTTGCAGACTAACGTTGGAAAAAATAAGTCTCAAATCAACAACAAATGTAATAAGGCCCCATCATGCAAGAAGATCAACTGAGCATCCTCAACTCCAACTTCAACAAAAATATTTGAAATTAATGATAGTTGAGGGTGCTCAGCCTATCACAAGATCGGTCTCAGACTGTAAGCTCCTTGGGGCAGAGACTGCGTGCGTCTCCTGTCCGGGAGCATGCAAGCTGCTTGCACACAATAGCACAACCAGGGACAGCTGCTGGTGAACCCAGTGCCTGCCCCCGTGGGCAGGGCTGGGGACGCTACAGCCACACTGGAGGAGCTGCCCGGCCTGGACGCTGGCTCCTGTGAGCCGAGGCCCGACGTGCTGCTGCTTTCACCGCTGCAGTTCCTGGTAGAGCTCTGCAGCTCCGCGGATATCCACTTTATATCCGCAGATATAAATTCTGTATCTGCGCAAGGCTCTAGTTGTTTGGGGTGGTTTTTAATGTGGGCAACGTATATTTCCTTAATCTTCTTCTTGGACATGGCTAAACTGTTTCAGCTGAAACTTAAAAAAAAAAAAAAAAAAGAAAGGCCTGAGGCAGAAACCAGAAATTTCAGCCTGAATGCTTAAAGTTTTGTAAAGTTATAAGTAACTGAACGGAGGGTCTTCGAATGGAAAGTTGCTACCAGTTCCACATATAATAATCAACCAGTTTGTTGATCCCTTAGGAAGGGTTGCACTGCGAGGGGGCAGGATGAACACTTGGAAGCAAATATCTGATGTGCTGTTTGATGGCACTTAGTCATGTAACTTCTGCTATTGTTACTGGGGACAATGTATGTACCTCTCCCTGGTTTACTTTGTTGAAAGCATACCCTATATTGCAGCATATTATAGAAAGACTGACAATCTCGAATTGTAACTCACCACCAGCAGCCCTGCAAAGGCTCTTAAGTTTTTCACCAGATCCAGCAATGTACTGGCAACCAAAGCCATGAACTAAAACAAAACACAGAATTCTTATATTTTATTATACATTTTTAAGCCCCACTAATCTATTGTAACTAAAATGATACAAAATGATGGCAGGCTGGGGAAATGAAGTGCAGCTAAATACTTTGCATTTCTAATACAGCATCTAGCACAGTGAGGTCCTGACTCATGCCTGGGACTCCTAGCTGCTATGATAATACAAATAATAGCAGTGATTTTCATCCATGGATCTCCACATACTGAGTACAGCTAATGAATGAAGCCGTATACTCTTCTGAGGTGGATTCTATTACAATAGTACTGTCACAGTTCCGCAGTAACTGCACCTGTATTCCCCCTCTGTGGTCCTTTCAGGGCATCCATTTAAAGCTTTCAGGCTCCCAGCCATCACCTGTCTTCAGCTAAGACCCTTGTCTTTCTCCCTCCTGACTGGGGGTTTCACAGCTCTTTGGGTTACACTGTGATATCCCCAGCAAACCAGATTGCCTTAACAGGCCACTATCTGCACTTCGCTTTTTCTCTGAAGTGTACTGCCAGTTATGTTACCACACAGCTCCATCTAAGTAAACACATCTATTCTTAAGGTAAACAGACTACAGAGAAAACATATTGAATCAATAAAAGAACCTACACAAATGCTGAAAAGCTTACCGTAGTCACCCCAGCTCCAGCCAAGGGCAGCCACAACTGGGTCCCCCACTCCTCACCCCCTTGGACTGGGCAGAACAGCCATTTCTTTAACTGGCTTGGGCATGGCCTTCAATAACAGGTAAATCAGCAGACAAACACCCAAAAGGCTGGGGTTTTGCATACCCAGAGTTGGGGAATTTGCATTAACCTCTCCCTAGCGAATCCCCAGAAAATCCACTTAATACTTATTGTCCCAAAAGTCCACACTTGTCTGGCACATTTTCAATAGTCTTTTGTACTCCCAGTAGTTACATAGGTTACCTCTCCCCCAGCCCAAAGAGTTATATACAATCCCGGCCCAGAATAATACATAAATGTAATAGTCAAGGATACTGCAGGAAATTGTCGTTTCTGTCACAATTACAGACTGGGAAACTGAGGCAAACACCATAAGTGACTTGCCCAGAGTCAGACGGTGACCATAAGTGAACCAGGAATGGAGTCCACAACTCCTGACTCTTGATCCCATGTCTGAACCATTAGACCACACATCCTCACTTTCCAGTTTGCACTTCACCCTGACATTAGCTAAACGTTTGTTTTACTAAACTGGGATGCAAAGGCTCCAGGGATCTCCCAGCCTAGGCAGACAGAGAGACCTCACCTAATTCTGAATAGGGTAATGTCTCTCTTGGAACTACCCAAGCCTGCTTTCTTCCCAGGTGCAACCTACAGTCTGGTACTAGCTGAGCATACCATATGGATATGACACACAACAAGGCTGAGCCAGATTGTTCCTTGGCTGATCTGTCCTTCATATGAGCTCACCACTGCTATAAGCAGCTTCCCTATTTCCAGGTGTACAGCTCCAAATGTTGGCTGTTTTTGCCTTTCTACAGCAGGGTCACTTGCTATGCACTAGCCTCTGTTGTCCAGGACCAAAGCTTTCAACTGACCAGAGTGCTAAGAGAATTAGAAGGACTCAATCTTAGAGCAACACTGTATTATCATCAATGGTTAATACTGGCATCACTTGATACAAATCTGAAATAAGAGAGACAAGGTGGGTGAGGTATTATCTTTTATTGGCCCAACTTCTGTTGGAGAGAGACAAGCTTTTGAGCCACACAGAGCTCTTCTTCAGCTCGGAGTACCTTTCCCAGACCTGAAGAGCACTGTGTGGCTCAAAAGCTAGTCTCTGTCACTGACAGAAGTTGGTTCAACAAAAGAAATTACCTCACCCATCTTGTCTCTCTAATACACTGCAAGCCAGAAATAAGTAAGATTTGCACTTTTAAGGGGAAAATTTCCATATACTGAATCAGCTCATTGAATCTGAGGTGAAATTGGGCGTGGGTTGTAAGTAGGTAGGGTTGGGTATGAGGATGCGGGAAGCAATTTCAGTTACAAGGATAAGTGCACGGGCATTTCACCTTGGTGAATCTACGTTCAAGTCCTGACCTAGACTGCAAGTGAAAATAAAGTGGTCGTCTCATCCTAGGTTGCTGTTTACATGAAGGACAAAATCCCAATACAAGGCCCTCAAACACAGGGTTTGTTAACGAAATTAGGTGGGGGAGCCAGCGTAACACCTAGAAACTATTGTAAATTCCTCATTTTAGTTGTACCCACTCAGGTGTTCAAGAGGGGAAACATAAGACAAAAGGTCACTTAAAGGGTACGTATACACTGCAGCTGGAATTTTAGTGTGCTAAAAATAGCAGCGTGGCCACCGCGACTTGGTTGCAGCTTGGGCAGCTGCCTGAGTACGTACCTAGGCTCTCTCACGGACTTTACTTGAGTAGCTAGCCCATGCTGCCACAGCTACACTCAGGTCCAGATTAACCAATGGGCAACTCGGTGCACTTGCACAGGGCCCCATCTTAGGAAGGGCCCCCGATCGCTGGCATAAAAAGAGATGGGCGACTGGTGACAGCGGGGCCACATCCAAACCAGCAGATCATTGTATATAGCCCACCCCCACATCACTCCACATGCTGGAAGGGGACTGAGAGCGAGGAGTTTCCAAGTTGTAAACCCAACTCCGATGCCTCTTCAAGACCATCCGCGATGAAAAGGGTTATTATTCTGAGAAGGTTCTAGGAAGTTTTATCATTGGACTAGTCAAGAATTCAGGAAGTGAGAAAAAGCAAGGCACACGCACCTTCATATTAGGGATAATCCGCAGAAATCTGAATACAATTAGCATATTCACCAGGCGCACCATATCCCACAGAGACAGCAACCCCATCATTTCAGGTCTCCTACAAAAGACACATGAATAATGGAACAAATTAGAGAAATAGCTAGTGACCAAAAAAAAAAAAAAAAAAAAAAAATCAACAGAGAAGCAACTGATGATAATTTTTTATTTGTTCTTCACAAATTTTCTCAGCATTTGTGGGTTAATAATTTTTAGAAAAAGGAAGTTCTATTTCATTGTGTATAATCTCTCTATAAACCTAATGCTGACAGTTACAGAGCTGAGAATTTACCTGACCGGAGTCTCAGCCACAGGAAACATTAATGACAGAAAAGGAAGGGATCCACAGATAGCTGCCATCACTTAAGCTACAATTTTAAATGCAGACATGACATACATGCATCTCTAGCTGTTTAAATGTGTATTGAAATGCCTGGTCAACTGATTTTGTTTCTACCAGACAGCCCTTCTCCTATCTCCTCAAAGGAGATTGACTTTGTGTAGTTTGAATTCTCTGGATGGAAGTGAAAGAAATAGGTTAGATGTAAGTCCCTTTGGAAATCTGAACCTGTCTAGGAGTATGCTGCATCCATGCTGAGCCCAGCTACTACTAACTCGTGAGGGAGGAGGGAAGCTAGATCATGGCAGTGCACTTCATTACTGATAGACTGGCAGAATGCTCCACCCATTTAGATTCCTTTTCTAAAGTTCATGTTAAAAATGTGTGTAGATAGCAGGCAGACCTCATGATCTTATAGTATATTTTAATTAAAATATTCAAAGAAAAAGAAAAGCATCGATCACATTCAAACTCTTCTACTATTTTCAGTGATAATTCCTTACTCATAAGGATTTGTTTTTATCCTTCCAAGTAGTAACTGACTTTCACAGTCGATGAATAGCAATGAAAAATACAAAGAGTGCACTGCATATAAGAGATCCCAGAGTAGTGCAGTTACAGAAAGGATGTGCATTATTGGCTACTAATACACTAATAGAATTGGTTTTGCTGCACTCAGGCTTCAAACTACACACTGAATTCACACAGATTATCATACATCCTGCCATGCCTTATTGCTAAACTAAAACAGCATTCTGCACATTACAGGGTCACATTTGAAAACTCAGTGCTAATAATAGTCGGCTTTTACATTGGAACATTGTGTGCTTCTGTTGCTGGGAGGGAAAAAGGCTACTAGAAAATGGGAAACTCTCCAACAAATAAGTGAAAATTCCAAAGCCATGATTCAGGTAACAAAGATACTCAATCCAAATCCTAAAACAAGAACTAAGAAATCCCAGCACAGAAGGCATACTCTGGAAATATTTTAATACTCTGCCAGTTATGTCCACACTGTGATAAAAAACCCACAGCACCAAGTCTGAGGGCCTGGGTCGGCTGACTCAGGCTCACAGGGCTCAGGCTGTGGGGCTATAAAATTGCAGTGTAGATGTTCAGGCTCAGGCTGGAGCCTGGGGTCTGAGACCCCATGAGCAGGGAGGGTCCCAGAGCCTGGGCTCCAACCTGAGACCGAACATCTACACTGCAATTTTATATTCTCTTAGCCCTATTCAGCTGACCTGGGCCATCCATGGCCATGCCATGGCTCTTTTATTGCAATGTAGATATACCCATGCAGACCCAACAATTAGCTAACACACTGTAACAGACATCTCAAGATTCATTCTGATCCACCTGGGTTGTATGTTCTTTGGCGCAGGGACATTCCTTTCACTCTGCGATGGGTGGGTGTCTGTGTTAGTGCCTAACACAATAGAGTCTCAGATCCCTGACTGATGCCTGTAGATGCTCTTGCAATACAAATATGATATCAAATAATAATGATGTGCATTCACAAATCAAAGGGCAAAGTTAAGCCCAAATTTATCAGATGAATTTGTGTGGGAAATTAATTAAATTCAGAGAAACCACTGTAAATAGCTTGTTCACAGCTATTAAGATCCTTCTGACAGAGCTTATCCAACCATCACATTTAACTCTGATATGTCATTCGAATTGCATTCCAAACGAAACAGTTTTTCTAGCTATAACAGCTAATTACCAGTTACCTTGTGCCACTCAAAGACTGTTATATGAAATAAGACTCAGAAAATACCTACATTAAAGTGGGGTAAAATTCAAATGAAAATTTCTTTTAAAAGTTGGCCCTTCAACACAGAAGGAAGAAAGTAAGTGCTGGAGTCCATTACAAATGACTGTCACAGGAAAATGGAGGACAGACTCTTTTTCCAAAAGTAAGTGGAAGCAGATCACTTGTATGACTGTTTAAAGCAAGAGTCAGCTGCAGCAGCATGCCATTTTTAAAGGAGCATCTATGATTCTTTTTCTTCTACTTAAGGGAAAAGAGCCACTGAACAGTCTTAACTCAAGAGCCATGAGAAGCAAAGAGCAGTAATTAAACCACTCCTTGCTTACTGTGTGCATATATTTTAAAAAAATCTTTTACTCCAATACACAGAGAGATATGTGAGAAATTCTGTATCTACATCAACTTATTTCTACAACAAAACTCAAACTTAAAGCTACAGTGAAAGTTGTGATAAGAGTTTATACAGTTAGGTTTAACTGTAGCCTGTTATAGAAACAGAACAAGGTTAGCACCAGTTAATGTTTGCACTACATTACATTTCATTTCATATACTTTTAGAAAAGCGCTATAGGGACACAAGCTATTTCTCCAAGTCTGCTCTGCTTTCATTCTAAGCCAGCCCTCACGGTACATATACTCATCCTTCTCTCAGAACAGCAGAATAGCTTTTTCGAATTCTGTCAGAGATCTAACAGAACAGTATTCTCCCAATTCTCTGTATTGCCTGACCTCTAGTGACTGCAGAGGTGAATTACTGAAGTAGCTTTTAACGGGTTTGGCAAGTTATGGTAGGCAGGTTTTTTTTTTTAGTAGGTCTGGCAAGTTACAGCAGGCATATGTAGACAAATACCTAATGTGTATCATGTTTGAAAAATAAGAACAACCAATGTTTATAAATAGTTGTCCCTGGACACTGGACTAAAGAGAGTACATGTGAGCCTTGCAATTTTTGTCCAGGATCTTTTAAGTCCCAACACCAGTTAGTTTCCTTATACTATAATTTTCAGAAGAGCTAGAAATGCTTACAAAGAATACATACCAGCCTGGATGAGGAAATCCATACACAGCAAAAGTTGAGACCTCCAAAACCTTTTATTACAAAAGAAAAGAGGAAAAACTGCAGCAACTCTGATGTTTGTTTTGTGAATTAAAGTCTCAAGAACTTGACCTCAAACTTCTTCCAAACGGACAGCGACAAGAGTTTTAGTCACTAATTTGACTTGCTATAAAACTAGGTAATTGTCAATTTCAGCTACCAGATCACAAAATTACTTCTGCCTCCCCACCCAAATCCAGTGGTGGGAAGTAAAACTTACCTCTTGTACAGAAACATGTTAAAGTGCATGCAGGATTTTGTTTAGGTATAGGACCTAGCAGCAGGCAGATTAGCAGTATCAGAACTGCAATAATAGTTTCAGAGAAACTCATTCTATGGAATCCACATTGAAAATGGCAAGTTTTAGAATTTAGAATAAGTTAGAATTTTTCACCTAGTCTTCGAGAATACCATTAGTGAAACAACTTTGAAAATATAAACAAAACAAAGGCTTTTACTACTGTTCTACTAAGAGATCTTACAGGGTATTAAGAATTGGAAGTTTTCAGAGCAGCCTAAGAAAGGTGCCCAGATTCTACTGTATTTAAATGGGATTTAAGCCCTAACTTCCTTCAGCTCCCACGTCTGGGTGATTACAAAGGGCAACTGAAGAATGTTCTCCATTTAAATCCAGTGTGCATGAACAATTAATTCTCCTCCCTCCACATTAAACTGGAAAAGGCTTCTTGTTTTAAAGCCAGAAGATTAAACACCAACCAGTTGACCTCTTGGGCAAAAACTATCTAAACAAACATAGTTGGGCAAAAAGCAAAAAATCAAATGGTGGCTCTTAAGTGGGCGCAGAATACCAAATTTAGATCTGATCTAAGGAAGTGTAAATCCATTACACCAGGCTTGAATCTGGTCTCAGCTGTCCAGCGAATTCCCTTCTTTCATCAAATAACTACATGAATGATTAGTCTGCTACTCTCCATCCAAATGGTAAGGTTATTACAGATTATGCAAGGCCTGGTCTACATTGGGGGAGGAAGGGATCGCCCTAAGATACGCAACTTCAGCTACGAGAATAGCGTAGCTGAAGTCGATGTATCTTAGGTCGACTTACCTCGCGTCCTCACGGAGCGGGGTCGACTGCCGCCGCTCCCGTCGACTCCGCTTCCACCTCTCGCCGCAGTGGAGTACAGGAGTCGACGGCAGAGCGATCGGGGATCAATTTATCACATCTACACTAGATGTGATAAATTGATCCCCGATAGATCGATCGCTACCCGCCGATCCGACGGGTAGTGTAGATGTACCCTAAAATGCAATAGCTCCTCTTATTGTTATTTTTGTTTGAGAGACTTGAGCTCTTCAGATTTAACACTGAGGAGGCTGTGTATGGAGACGCTCACAACTCCAAATATCTATCTCCAAAATGAAGGGTAAAATATATCTATTGATATTCTGGAATATCAATACAGTTTGAGTGTATATAAACAAGTAGATCTCATCACTGAAGGGTAAATTTTTGACCAAGTGAAAGCTACATGCCAACAAGTAATAGTGAAAAATGCTTCCACAATGTTGTCCGCTAAAGGTTCTGCATTGTTCTGAGATACAAGGATCAAGACAAAATTTAATTTCAGTATGAAAATGTATTGATCAGTTTCTCACATGTGCCAAGACTGTATAAATCGTTATCTCTCTGACTCAACCAAATAATGTTGACATTAGATCTGGGTCATCCTAGAAACTCATTTTCAAGAACTTAGCGGAAGTTACCCATGAACTTACCAGCAGAATTACAGTCAGAAGTCCATCAAATCTATTGCTTGGGTACGATAAGTATCTTTTAAATCCCATTGCCAGTATTTTCAGCAGCATTTCCAGCAGATAGTACAGGATAAAAAAACAATTTATAGCCTAGAAGGTGTAAAATGAAGAACATCCTTAGAATTAAGCTTTGAGGAGCAACAGCAACCACATAAGACATTGATACTTCTTACCCCCAAGAAGTAGTCATCCCGTTCAGAAAGCTGCTTATCTGCATCCATTACCAAGATGACCTGGAAAAACAAAAAACCTCTGGTGAATCAACAGTTGGCTGCTGTACCCTAGAGAGCAAAAATGCATCACATAAAATCAAGATGGGCTCCTCCCCAGCCCCACCCCCCATCTCCGAGATAGTAGGGCACTTTAAAAACTAAGAAAAAAAATACGATTGCTTATTCACCTCTCTGTGCCTCAGCTTCTCCATCTGTAAAATGGGGGCAATGATATCGATCTCCTTTGTAAAGCACTTTGAGATCTACTAATTAGAAGTACTATGCAAGAGCTAGTTATTATTATACTCTGCAGACTCCTTTCCAAACAGAGAAATTATTCCTTAGTTTTAAATATTCTGTGCAAGATTAAACAATGCATAATAGAGACCTCTACACAAGGTGGTGGTAGGAATGCAGAGTAATGTACAAAACTAAATCCTGTTCTGTTTCTGATGCAGAAATCAATACTTACACATATAGAAATGATGTTTGCTAGTGCTACTACGTTCCCTAAGTAGCCAAAGAAGTGATGGCCAAAAGCAAACTGCACTTTCTGCAGAAAAGGAGACTGGTACTCTGGTTTGGGAGGATGCTGAAAAGAAAAGAACATAGTCATTTTTGAGATTCAGAGTCTAAAACCTTTGTTAGAAGGAGTAGGGAGAAAGGCCCAATTTAAGAGAAGAATAAAGGATAAACTCAGCCCCAATGCAAGCAGGGAGCAAAACTCCAGAGAGCTCAAATTTCAGAAACATTGCATACATTTATGGCAGGACTGAATTTGTTCCTAAAGCCTGGTTTACACATAAAGTTGTATCAGTTTAACTAAAGGTGTGATTTTTAAACCAATTCAGTGATATTGGTGCCAAAAACCACATGAATGCTGTTATTTTGGTTTAGGACAAGTTTATTTTGATCTAGCTTATGTTGATTAGGAGTCAGTTTAAGCTAAACCAAAGTAAGCCCACCTTAAACCAAAATATGAGTGTCCAGACAAGGGTCTGCACCAGTTTATCAGAAGTTTTTAAAACCAGTTTAAGTTAAAAATCAATGCAGCTGTGTGCAGACAAGCTTTAAGATTATATGTTTCACTGGCAGCCAAGAAGCAAAACTGACTTCATTCAAGGACTGTGAGGCAAGACTTCTATTGAGGAAGGCTTTCACATCATCCTCCAAAAAATAAACATGTGAAGACAATGAATTACCTTAAAATGGGACTGTCTCATGATGGTAAAACTTTTTAAATGCCTCACACATTTCATCACAAACCTATTTACCATGTGTGTTTTTAGTTAATTCCCCTACGCACTTCTAATGATCAAAAATGGTGTTTAAATAATAATGCACCATATGCTCATCTTCTTGTTAATCCTCCATGGAAACAATACTTATAAATTTGCAGTATTGATCCTTTCTAGTGTATTTATTGGTCTAGAGACCAACTGATGAGGAGACTGAATAAATGCTCTTCGATGTAATGCTATTGACAGATTTTTTTTTTTATGTGAAATGGTTTAATTCATCTAGCACAGCCCAGTCACTTACACATAAAGTTTATACATGGTAGTTTCAGTTTCCTGCACTTATAAGAGAGAACAGCTAACTTACAAACGAACTTTTGGGGAAATGTGAAGTCTCTCTCCAACTCATCTTCCACTTGCTTATTACTAATCGTATCTTCTAATATAGGAACATTTACACCCATTTTGCTTAGTCGAATCACTTAAGAATTCCCAAGATAAGAAGCATTACAAACATTTTTGTTTGGCTTCTGTTTGGATAAGTTTTTCGGGAGATGCATTTAATGTTTTAAGGCTCAACACTTTAAAAGTGGCCATCTGACTGAAAATCAATGGAATTTGCCACTATGAAAACCATTTAGGAATAATACAGTGAACACACCGTGTAATCGATGACTCTTCACCGCTCCATATATATATGTACTGTCTGCTCAATTTCATGTCTTCACAGCCAAAGCTTACTATTTACTGTTGTACAGAACTGCACAGATTAACAGTACTATATAAATAATTGTCATGCACATACCTGTTTAACAGGATCTTTGTCAAGTTCATCAAAGAGTTTCTGAAACAGGGCAGCTGACAGTATGCCATGAGGGCATGACCGAACTGTCTTTACATACAAGAGAAACACAAATCAACATCTGTGTTTAATATATCTGTAGGGAGGGCAGATGCCTGAAGACTACAGCAGTACTCAGGGAGGCAGCAGGCTCCAGTAGGCAAGGCACTGGATTAGGACCAGTGGTGGATTAGCCACTGGGCCAATGGGGCCTGTGCCCAGGGGCTCTGGCCACCAGGCAGCATGGGAAGCCCCCACGCCCAACCCCACTCCACAGCAGCAGCCACAGGATGGGGGAAGCCACCCCCTGCCCCCATCGTCCTCCAACCCGGTCCCTGGCAGCAGCCGCAGGATGTTGGAAGCTCCCCACCCTGGGAAGCCCCCATGCCCGACCCGCTCTCCGGCAGTAGCGCCGGGCAGGCGGGACAGGAGAAGCCCCAGCGCCCCGACCCTGGTCCCCTGCAGAAGCACGGGGCGGGGGGAAGGAGGGGATGGCAGGGGAAGCCCCAGCACCCGGACCCCCGCTGCGGCCCTGAGACTGGAGGAACTCTCACTCCCCACTGCAGTCCCACGGCCGTCGTGCGGGAATAGAGCTTCTCTGGTCTTGGGGCCACAGTGGGGGTGGGGGGAAAGAAAGGAGAAAAAGGGTTGCGGGACTGCAGTGGGGAGGGCGGAAGGATGGGGGGACCCTGGGTGGAACAGGGGTGGGCCCTGGGGAAAGGGCAGAAAGGAGTGGGGCTGTGGACGGGCCACAGGCAGAAGGGGCGGAACAGGGGTGGGGCCGCAGACAGAAGGGGTGGGGAGGGGCCCCCCATTGGGAGGTGGATTAATTATGACAACGGGAGAGCTCTCTCCCTTCGGCACAGAGCGGCTACACTAGAGATCTTACAGTGGTGCAGCTGCATTGGTGCCACTGTAAGCTCTCTAGTATAGACATAGCCTTAGACCAATAGTTCTCAACCTGCAGCCTGCTTGCGGCCCAACCAGCACACAGCTGTGCAGTCCATGTGACATCCTCAGGGCCATACAGGTAGTGTATATATTGTTTGGGTGCAGCCCACATAACACACACAGAGCTGCATATGCAGCCCTCAATGATAAACAGGTTGAGAACCACTGCCTTCGACTGTAAACTTTCAAAACATAGGTACCTAAAACACTTAACCAATAGTGTGATTGACTTTGATGTTGATCTCCCGTTGGAATGAGTTGGCTAACTATGGATTTAGGTGTCTACCTTCTGTTCTATATTCCCCCGCATACATCCTGCTCTGAGTAACTGAGACTAGAACTGACAACCAAGGAAAACAAAATATATATACTCCCCCCCCCCCACCTCCATTTCATTTCAAGCATATTTGTGCCATCTGGCTCCTGCTGCTCTTTAACTAAACCTACTTCAAGAGTCTTTAATTTTGCTTTATGCAAAGTTTCATAGACATATGTTCATATACAATGTACTTTCCTAAGCTGTCATATGCAATATGTGTTGCAAGAGAGTGTCCCTAGAAAAGGCTGAGACATGGACAGAAAAGCCAACTTGGTATGACCCATAACAATTTAACAAGAGGCGTTGAAATGTAATCAAGACAATCTACTTGTATGTGAATTTCAAAGAGATGTACTAGACCAGCAGTAATTAACCTATTTATTTGTAGTAATAGAAATCAAGGGTAGATGCTAAGTGTATTTATCTGTGTTTATCTATACATTGTTAGAAGTTTAACAAAATCACCAGATTAGCTTGTAGAGGCTAATTCCCTTTGGTGTCTTAATTGCTTTATATTATGAATGCAGATGGTTCATTTAACCTTAAGATCAAAGATGTAAGATATAGCAGAAACTCAGAGTTATGAACCCTCAGGAATGGAGATGGTTTGTAACTCTGAAACATTTGTAACTCTGAACAAACCGTTACGGTTGTTCTTTTAAAAGTTTACAACTGAACATTGACTTAATACAACTTTGAAATTTAACTATGCAAAAGAAAAATGCTGCTTTTAACTATCCTAATTTAAATGAAACAAGCACAGAAATAGTTTCCTTACCTTATCAAATCTTTTTTTTAAACTTTCCCTTTATTTGTTTAGTAGTTTACGTTTAACACAGTACTGTACTGTATTTACTTTTCTTTTTGATCTCTGCTGCTGCCTGATTGCGTACTTCCAGTTCCAAATGAGGTCTGTGGCTGACCTGTCAGTTCATAAGTCTGGTGTTCTGAGGTTTTACTATCGGGTAAGAAACTAATAATATTATCTATATTGTCTTCAACTTCATTATCTATGCTATGATGAAGTACCAGCTAACTGCCTTTATTGAATGAATGCAACTAGTTTACCTGTGTATGCATAGGAAATAGAAGATTAGCTACAAAGCAACAATCTCCACTGCATATTCTATCTCAGGGGAGGTCTTGCTGTGACAAGAGGTTTGTCAGCTTGCTAGGGAGCTATAAAGGAAAGCCCCAGACCTGACCCTGACATCTCAGGTCTGCTTAAAACTTTAACATGCAAGATCTAAGCCATAAGACTGAGGTCTCCAGGTTTACCCTGGAATTCTCATGGAAGAACTTGAACAGACTATTCCTGGACTGCCTATTGGACTATAACCTTTTAAATTGATTCCAGAAAAACTTTTACAAATCAGAAGCCTCACCATCTCTGCTATAAAACTGACCTAAGGACTTTACACATATCTGTATGTACATTGATCTTTTAACCACTGCAACTCTCTTCTTTCTTTTTCTTTTTATTTTTAAACCTTTAGTTTTCTAGTCGCTAAAGGATTGGCATCTGCGTGAATATTGGGTAAGATCTGAGACTCATACTGTCCTGGGGATAAGTGTCCGGTCCTTTTGGGATTGGTGATCATCACATATGGCGAATCAGGCTTTCAGTAAACACTCACTATATTAGACTTGCCTATCTAAATGGAGACTAAAGGCTGGACTGCTTAAAGGGGACTGTATATAGCTTCTTGTTAACCAATGTGGTGTTACAGAAGCTGTTTTGTTCCTTGGATTGGGCCAAAAGAAATCTGATGAGGTTCAACAAGGACAAGTGCAGAGTCCTGCACTTAGGATGGAAGAATCCCATGCACTGCTACAGACTAGGGACCAAATGGCTAGGCAGCAGTTCTGCAGAAAAGGACCTAGGGGTTACGGTGGACGAGAAGCTAGATACGAGTCAACGGTGTGCCCTTGTTGCCAAGAAGGCTAACAGCCTTTTGGGCTGTATAAGTAGGGGCATTGCCAGCAGATTGAGGGACATGATCATTCCCCTCTATTCGACATTGGTGAGGCCTCATCTGGAGTACTGTGTCCAGTTTTGGGCCCCACACTACAAGAAGGATGTGGAAAAATTGGAAAGAGTCCAGCGGAGGGCAACAAAAATTATTAGGGGTCTGGAGCACATGACTTATGAGGAGAGGCTGAGGGAACTGGGATTGTTTAGTCTGCAGAAGAGAAGAATAAGGGGGGATTTAATAGCTGCTTTCAACTACCTGAAAGGGGGTTCCAAAGAGGATGGATCTAGACTGTTCTCAGTGGTAGCAGATGACAGAACAAGGAGTAATGGTCTCAAGTTACAGCGGGAGAGGTTTAGGTTGGAGATTAGGAAAAACTTTTTCACTAGGAGGGTGGTGAAGCACTAGAATGGGTTACCTAGGGAGGTGTTGGAATCTCCTTCTTTAGAGGTTTTTAAGGTCATCCCTGGCTGGGATGATTTAGTTGGGGATCCTGCTTTGAGGAGGGGGTTGGGCTAGATGACCTCCTGAGGTCCCTTCCAAACCTGATATTCTATGAGTCTATGAATCTAATTATAGAATAGACCAACAGTTTTGGGGATTGTCTGCCCTATTCCTTGCAGTCTGCCCATTCTTAGCGTGGCCCATCCAGGCACCTGGTCACAAAGGCATTACCAGGTCACATTGTTAAAGATGTTGTGACAATGTCTGTGACAGAACACATGCACTGCTGGTTTGTTAAGTCCATCCCTGGATCAGAGTTTACGTCTTCCACTCTTAAAAATTGGAGTTTGAATTGTGACAGAAGTCAGGCCTTTAGGGAGTAGATTTTCAACCTCATTGCTAAACTTAAGCCTCCCACAAGCCTTACTAATGCCAAAAAGGAGCTAACCGTGGGCATGCTATCACCCATAGTTTAGCCCTGGTTTTCCTTAGAAATGGGCATTTCAAATGCTAGAAGAAAACACTGTAGAAAGCCATGTTCCAATCTAGCACATCTAGGTCTGCTCTCCTCCTAGCTCTAAAATGCTCATTTGAATGCTTCAAAGCACAAGTCTGTCACTGGGACAGTCTCGTTAGCTTTCACTGACCTTTGCTTTCTCTGTCCCTTCACATGGGAGAGACAACACTAACTCCTCCCTCCCTGCCCACTACCCTGAAGAGTGAGTAACCCTAACATCTGGTCAATGGCTTCAGAGAAGATTTGAGAGCCACACTATACTGAGAATAGTCTGCTCAACTGATCTAGTTACCATTTTTACATAGCTGCCCCTTTTCCATCATAAAATCCTAAAAAACTGATATTATAAGATAGGGTTTTAAAAAAGAATTTGCAACAAAAATGTTTAATGAAAACAAACTAGAACAATACTAAGTAGTGGCTGAATGGCTCTGGGGGGGTTATAATAAGAAATAAAGCCTTCTGCCCTCAGTCACAGGTTCAAAATGAGTTTGCCAGTAGTGACCAAAAATTGTTTTCATCAGACAGCTGCTCACTAACTCATAAGAGAAATGAGTTTGGTGGTCAAAGACCAGCTGAGAGCAGACTGGACACACACCGTTTCCACACCACCATTCAGAGTCTCAGCAAGAAGGCCAAGAAATAAATGGTCTTGCAGCCCAACCTGACCTCTGCTCTCACACTCAGAGGGGATTCCGATATTGGCAGGGCAGTGGGAAGAAGCTTCTGCTGATGTGACCACTCTCAGACCTGCTCTGTGGTTAAACAGAAGACTTCAGTCTCCAGGGCTATCAGGCCAGAACTTTTAACAAGAACTGATATGAACCTAATCAAACAAAATCAGATTCCTACCCTCAAGATGGCTTGCTTGCAGCAAGAATCCATTTCAACTTTTTGAAGCACTTGTAGTAAGGTATTAGCACTGACACACAATCTGTTTAAAAATAAAATTAAAGAAAAAAAAAGAGACGGAGACAATTAACTCTGACGGACATCTTGAAATATAATCTGTCTCCCCTGCCTCTCATGAAGGCACCATCAAAGTGCTGCTCTTAACTCCAGCCCTGTGCTTATTTGTTAAAGCAATTACAACAGACATGGAAGATTAGGTGTGAAAGCAAAAACCGGCTTCCATCTTCCCCCACCTATAAGACAGACACAAATGAGAGCCTCAGAACTGTGTTTAAATGATAAGGATATAATATAACAGGGTGCAGGAGAGAGGCAGCCAGAAAAACAGCCCATTAAATAAATAGATGGGTGATAATCTGTCTTCCCCCCAAAAAAGGGAATCTCAGGAGAAGTAACAGACACAACTGGAGGGAAAATATTGCTCTCTTCCCCCACAGCAACATACATTCTTCACTTACTCATTTGTACTGACAGAACTCTCCTTCAGGGAGCACAGCACTTCGAATGCAGCCCGGATTCCTAAGCGTCTCCTCAAGAGCGAGGACTGAACCGATTTCTATACAGTGAAAACAATACAGAGGAGCGAAGTTACCTTTCAGTAGCTATTACAGAGGCAACGCGCGTAGCTGAAATGAAGAGTGCCCTGAGTCATTGCCCATCTCTCAAACCAAAGCAAACTGCAAGCCTCAAAAGGAGCCATTTCAGTTCAGTTAAGTGTGGGTTTCAGGAAGGGCAGGTCACCCACTCTCTGCCAATTCCCCCACCACTAGCCACCCGCAGTCCATCTACAGAGTCCAATTGTATATTTGCTCTGCAGTTTAAAGGGTAACTTTAAAAAGTTTCAAGGCTGAGATCAGTGGAGTCCAAGAGAAGACATATTGCTCAGAGAGAGCAAGAAGACATAAGAGTCCTGCAATTGCTAGGCATGAGCAAGGAGACAGGGTACAGAGGAGAAGAATGCCACCCCCCCCCCCCCCCCCCCACAGGACCAAGACTTCTGGCCAGAGAACACACTGGCCTTCTGGCATCCCCAGGAATCATGGCTGGTTTTGGAGATTTCCTACCCCCTCTCTTCCTTGAGATTGGACAGTAAAAGGGAAAGAAAATGGGGGACCATCTGAGTTCACGTAAACATCCAGGGCCTGATTTTCAAACCCTGGCCTCCATTGGTGTGAGCACACTTTTGGAGGAACTAACTCCAGAATGTGCAGGTGATGAGTGGTATTAGAGTATCCAAAAGCATAAATGTGCACCACCATCCATGTAGAAGAACAGTGTCGGTTAAGATCCCACCAAAAGCAGGCCCCCAGCCATTTTTGTCTTATCTGTACTTTTTTTATATAAGACTTTTTCACACTAGCAACCGTCATGGTCAGTATGTGCATCTCTCCACTATCTTTCTGTAGTGGAAACTGAGACAGGTGGGGAGTGGTGAGCAGGAAAGGAATATGCACGGCATTTCCCCACTTTTTGTATCTGTCACATTCACAGACCCCTCCCCCCAAGGAAAGCCCAAGACTGCTCCCCGTAGAGCGCACATTGCCTCAAAGGGTGTGGGAGCCTGGGAGCAACATCCACTTTGCACAGGTTCCTGGAGTGAGTTGGGTATCGCAGGGAGTATGCTGCACTCCTCGAGGGGCACAGCAGCAGAAACATTCCCCCTGTGCACTTCTGAGCACCAGGAGGAATTCGGCAGTGCTATGTCTAAATGGTAGGATTGTTCCCTATGGGAGGAGAGATCATGATCTGAAGAAGGAATATCGAGGAAGCATGGGCAGTACAAAGGCCCGCTCAACCACCTCGTAGAAAGAGGCACTTACGTGGGAACTCCTCCTGCAGTTCTAAAGAAAAATAACTAAGAGGGTGGGTAGGTGAAAGAGGAAGCAGAGTGAATGCTGTGGGAGATACCAAGAACTGATCTTAGTCATTGTCAGCCTGTGATTTCTTATTCATTCTTCCTTCTCCTCAACCCCACAGTGCTCACTTGACATATTCTTAATTAATGGCCTAGGATTGGCAGCCTCTTTCCCCCTAAAAGCATACTATACATCAAAATACAATAAATCAGTCCCAGGAAAAGCTCTTCTATGATAATAAAAGCAAGGACCCAGGTTAATTCAGAGACAATGGAAAAGCCATCTTCCAAGATCTATGCTCAAGAAGGTGGTGGCAGCAGTTTTAAGTAGGGCTGTCGATAAATCGCAGTTAACTCACAAGATTAACTCAAAAAAATTAATCGCAATTCATTGTAGTTTTAATTGCACTGTTAAATAAGAGAATACCAATTGAAATTTATTAAATATTTTGGATGTTTTTCTACATTTTCATATATATTGTATTCTGTGTTGTAACTGAAATCAAAGTGCATATTATTTTTTATTACAAATATTTGCACTGTAAAAATGATAAACAAAAGAAATAGTATTTTTCATTTCACCTCATACAAGTACTGTAGTGCAATCTTTTTGTCATGAAAGTGCAATTTACAAATGTAGTTTTTTTTGTTACATAACTGCACTCAAAAACAAAACAATGTAAAACTTCAAGTCCTACAAGTCCACTAAGTCCTACTTCTTATTAAGCCAATCCCTAAGACAAACAAGTTTGTTTACATTTACAGGAGATAATGCTGCCCTCTTCTTATTTACAGTGTCACCAGAAAGTGAGAACAGGCATTTGCATGGCACTTCTGTAGCTGGCATTGCAAGGTATTTACATGCCAGATATGCTAAACATTCGTATGCCCCTTCATGCTTCAAGCACCATTCCAGAGGACGTTTCCATGCTGATGGCGCTCGTTTAAAAAAATTATGTGTTTATTAAATTTGTGACTGAATCCTTGGGGGAGAATTGTATGTCCCCTGCTCTGTTTTACCCACATTCTGCCATATAGTTCATGTTATAGCAGTCTCGGATGATAACCCAACAGATGATGTTCATTTTAAGAACACTTTCACTGCAGATTTCACAAAATGCAAAGAAGGTACCAATGTGAGATTTCTAAAAATAGCTACAGCACTTGACCCAAGGTTTAAGAATCTGAAGTGCCTTCCAAAATCTGAGATGGATGAGGTATGGAGAATGCTTTCAGAAGTCTTTAAAGAGCAACATTTCAATGCGGAAACTACAGAACCCGAACCACCAACAAAGAAAATCAACCTTCTGCTGGTGGCATCTGACTCAGATAATGAAAATGAACATGCGTCGGTCCACACTGCTTTGGATTGTTATCAAGCAGAACCCGTCATCAGCATGGACGCATGTCCCCTGGAATGATGGTTGAAGCATGAAGGGACATATGAATCTTTAGTGCATCTGACACGTATATATCTTACGACGCCAGCTACAACAGTGCCATGAGAATGCCTGTTCTCACTTTCAGGTGACACTGTAAACAAGAAGCGGGCAGCATCATCTCCTGCAAATGTAAACAAACTTGTTTTTCTTAGCAATTGGCTGAATAAGAAGTAGGACATAGTGAACTTGTAGGCTCTGAAGTTTTACATTGTTTTGTTTTTGAATGCAGCTTTTTTTGTACATAATTCTACATTTGTAAGTTCAACTTTCATGATAAAGAGATTGCACTATAGTACTTGTATGAGGTGAATCGAAAAACACTTTTTTTTTAATTTTTTTACAGTGCAAATACTTGTAATAAAAAATAAATATAAAGTGAGCACCGTACACTTTGTATTGTGTTGTAATTGAAATCAATATATTTGAAAATGTAGGAAAACATCCAAAAATATTTAAATAAATGGTATTCTATTCTTGTTTAACAGTGCGATTAATCATGATTAATTTTTTTAAATCGCTTGACAGCCCTAGTTTTAAGGTAAGATAAAAGCTTATCTCTTCAATGTCACCAATCTTGAACAGTCCCGAGACTACCTACATTGTAAATCAAGCATCCTCACTTACTGTTGAAAGTCATTCAGCTGGAAAGGCAGTGAGTGTAAAACCTAATATCCAATCCTGTTTGAGGGAGAGAGAGCCTTTCCCTATTCCTCTCACTGACTCACTCTTACCCATAGCTCTCTCTCAGGCTGCCAAGGACCACATGTGGGTACAACGTGCAAGAGACTCAAAAATGAGGGACACTAACATGTCAAATGCTGTGGGATTCATTCCTTTATCGTGTTAATACCTCTTCCTGTATTCACCGTTTCATGATTTTTCATTTCTGAGGCCTGGTCTACACTAACCCCCCCCACTTCGGACTAAGGTGCGCAAATTCAGCTACGTTAATAACGTAGCTGAATTCTAAGTACCTTAGTCCGAAGTTACCGCGGTCCAGACGCGGCAGGAAGGCTCCCCCGTCGATGCTGCGTACTCCGCTCGCCGAGCTGGAGTACCAGCGTTGACGGCGAGCACTTCCGTGATCGATCCGGGGCACTTCCGGGATCGATCCGGGATCGATTTATCGCGTCTTAATCAGACGCGATAAATCGAACTCAGAAAACCGATTGCTTACATCCGGACCCGGATGTAAGTGAAGACGTACCTTGAGTTAGCACTCACAGCCCTTCCTGCTGAAGCGATCCAAGCTTCACCTCACCTGGAGGGCAACACTGACACAAATAAGGTAAAGCTTGTCTGTGCAGGAGACGGAGCATGCTCAGTGGTCCGTCCAAGACTGCAACAAACTCCCCCAGGAGCTAAGGACCATTACAAGTCTCACTATCTCCTGCTCCAGGGGCAAGGCCTGTTTCTTTGACCTGCCTTCTCCAATATAAACACTTAGCAGCATGTACATTTTAAAGCAAACCAAAACAAAGCACTACACTGAACACACAACTCTCCCCTAGAGGAAAGGATGAGAGAGAACAATCCCCACATTGCTTAATGCACTACTGAAAGGTGCAGAGGAGTTTATAGTGTACGACTGATTCTTTATACATCATAGACTCCTTTTATTTGAATTTAAGTATCCATGGATATACCTGCATCTCAGGCAGTAACTCTCCCCCCCCACCACCCAATGAATAAACGGTGGCAAAGGGGGAATGAAGATTCAGCAACAAGCCAGATTAATGTCTCCTTGTAATTGACTGGCTAGTCACTTCCATGGAACTCAAGTTCTGCAGCAAGTTCAGTGGTTTGCACTTTAAATTACAGCATGTGCCACAATACAGTCTAAGCATAAAATACAAATAAAATGGAGAGAAAAGGTTCTCTTTACAGGCAGAAGTTATAGTAACACGATTTGTAGTGAGGACCAGTCACCACTTCTGACTTGATGATTTCACATGCTGAATCATGCAGGAGAAATATAAAACAGTGATTTTTTTATTATTGTTATTTTTATCTATTAAAATAGCACCTAAAGGCCCCAACCAAGAAAGGGGACCTATTGTGCTATGTACTGTAAATAGTAATACACCTAGGCCTGAGCCACAGAGTTCTGATACAGCTATTTTGGTGAGGGGTGGAGGTTTTTTACAATAGTTAAATCTGTACAAATTCTAGTGCGAGAACACAGTTACACTGGGGTATAGCTTACTCCTCTTCCCTTACAGGAAGAAGCTACACTAGTATACACGCCTTTATACTACACTAGTATACACGCCTTTATAGTATTGTAACTGTGTCCCCAATCAAAGAGGTTGTGCCGCTTTGATTACACCAGATAATTTCAAACTCCACTCCCGTGCATTTCAGACTTAGAGCTATCTTATGGCTGAGCAATAGTGTGATTAGCACTTAGCAGCAACAAAAAAGGCACGTTTTACTCACCAGAAGGTATCCTCGAAACTGATTGTATATTATCGCTGTCAGCAAGTTCATCAGAAACAGGTTTCCTTTAAGAGAAGAAATACATATAGTGAGATCCACTGGACATTTAGTTCAGTTTCTTTGAATCATATCGTGTTTGCCTGAGTCTAAGCCACACAATGAATAATCTGGACCTAAACACACAGTCATTTTTTGGTGAAACAACAAACCTGTAGGATTTGAATATTGCTAGCTCATAAAACAGGAGCCATTACAACATTTTTACAATAGCCACCAAGAGAGAAATCAAACTCAACATTTCTATTGCTCACTTAAATAATAAGCAGAGCTATAACAAGAAGTCAGGTTTTAAGACAGAAGTATTTGTAAATGCAGAAACTAATGAAGATTTTTCAACTGACTAGAACTTTACATCTTAAAACTTTGATAGAAAAAAATAAGAATTAAATTACAACAATGTTTGCATATGTTGCACAGTAAGCTGGTAAAGTGACTCTAAAATTCAACACAATTAGTTTCCTCACAACAAATATCTGATTCTTGCCCTCCCCACCAGCCCAACTAATAAAATTTGCCAATAGTTTGCATGTATGGCTCTACAAAAGTTTGAGCTAACAACAGGTCATGGACTAACCTATCTAAAAATGAGAAAAATTGCTGTAAGCATCTTTCATGAAAACTATACTTCAAGATACTTCACAGAGTTAAATAAAACTGCAAAGTTTAAGTAAAAGAAACACAAAGAAAGAAGACTATTGTGGTTATAAATCCCAGAAAAAAATTAAAACAACAGCTTTTCCAAACTCCAATTCTAAGGTTCCTCTGTCAGGGTGTGGTAAAATGATTAACAAGTAACTTAGCACTCTACAGGCTGGTCTACACTAGAAGTGCTGCAGCTGTGCTGCTGTAGCATGTCTGGTGAAGATGCTCTTGGCCGACGGGAGAGAGCTTGCCCGTTGGCATAATAAAACCACCTCCACGAGAAGCGTTAGCTATGTCAGTGGGAGAAGTTCTCACACCGATATAGCACTGTCCACACCAGCACTTAGGTCGATGTAACTTATGTCACTCCGGGGGGGTGGCTTATTCACACCCTTGAGCAACATAAGTTATGCGGACATAAGTGGTAGTGTGTACAAACCCGAAGTTACTGAAGAGAACAGGTGACTTACCCAACACAGTGAAGAGTATGAAGAAGATAGAATAGGCTCGATTCTTAGAATATGCAGGAATCATCACTGTATAAAAGTTTTAAAACAAATGGGAGTTAGGAATGTTGTGCCTGAAAGAAACAAACACTTAAAATCCTGATCTGGTATAGGTGGAGACCATGGGGCAAATTAGCTGGGGTAATTGTAATAGCTTAAGTCAATGAAACTACGACAGTTTAAATTGTTTCAATGGGGGCAGAAGTTGGAGAAATCTTTAAAGGCTTTAAAGAGTTAAAAAGGACACAAATTTGGAGTAGTCCTTGCAGTTTTCTCACTAATTGCAGAAGGAACCATTATATGGAAGAATAGTAAGAATATTTAGGATCATTTGATTGTGGTCAGACTGTAAATTAAGGGGAGCAATGGAATCCATTCCATCAACTATTTTATATTGTTAATAGGAGAGAGGATATGAGAATGACTTTGGATTGCTCACCATCAGGGTTATTTGCAGTAGTCAGCAGCACCAGCAGTGAAGTCAGTGAATCTGGCAAATTGTGAAAATATCCCACCCATTCCTTGTCTTGCTGCTTATCCTAGACACAGAGACCCATATTATTACCAAAGCAACACTGAGCTGTCAACAAGCCTGTGTCTTGCCAGGGAAAATCAGTTAAGAATGACCCAAGAACCCTTTTCACTGCTTGATACAATACAGACAGCCAAGTCTACTAAGCAAGGTGGAAGAGAGCTGTGAGAGTAGTGTAGAAGATGTAGGCAACTTACATGCAAGGTTCTGATACAATCAATCAGTTATGCTGCTGTAGCACCTTCAGGCAGACATCATTAAAACGTAAGAAAGAACATAGTTAAAAACGGCAAGATGTAGAAGTGTTAATACAGGATTTAGGTCTGCCTAAAGTCTATGGACATGGGAGGGAAGATAATGCCAGAAAGAGGGAGTGTAGCAATTCTGATCATGGCACAAAGATGAAAAGAGCATCCCCTCCACGCAGAGAGGGCAGCTCGGTACATCGGAGAGAATGGGCTTCTGAGTATGATAAAATCACCAACATAAGAAACCTTAATGCAGACAGTAGCATCTTAGGCCTCTATCTACACTGCAAAAGTCAAGCCTGTATGGGAAGCTGTACAGTCTGCAGACACTAAGGGGATGTCTTCACTACCAATGTTAAAACGCTGCCACAGCAGCGCTTTAACGTGGCTGTGTAGTCGCGGCACCAGCGCTGGAAGAGAGCTCTCCCAGCACTGTAAAAAAAAACACCCCCACGAGAGGCGTAGCTCCCAGCGCTGCTGCACTGTCTACACTGCCACTTTACAGCGCTGAAACTTGCAGCACTCAGGGGGCTGTTTTTTCACACCCCTAAGAGAGAAAGTTACAGCGCTGTAAAGTGGCAGTGTAGACAAGGCCTAACACAGTTCTATCTTACAGTGCAGATGGGAAACCAATCATGATTCCAAACTAAATTACAATAGCTTTTCCAAACTCTTATTCTAAGGTTCCTCTGTCAAGGTGTGGTAAAATGATTAACAAGTAACTTAGCACCCTATAGGCAAAGCTGTAGAACAATTTGTGGATACAATTAAAACAGATCATGTCTATAATACAACGCAGAAACAGATCTTATTAGTTTCGGACAGCCGACACTCAGTTTTTCACCATGCACAGGTCCTCGGGCCCTAACCGCACTGAAGAACAAGCCAGGTTAGTGACAGTTGTGTTTAAAAAAGGCCCTGAAACCACAGCCTGAGAACTATTCTCAAACACAGTTGTCACTTGCGCTGTCTTCATACGGGAGGAAACCCCCACCGTCTTGCACAGAGACCCTCTGACATCTCCCAGGTCTTCTGCCAAATAGCTTCTCCCATTGCTAGAGATAGGCCTGCTTGCACTCTCTCACCTGGATACTTCATTTCTAAATGAACTCAAGTAAGCTCAAGAACAAATTTACTCAGGACACGTGGGTGTTCTCGTTCGTGTTTCTCTCTCTCTCTCTCTCTCTCTCTCTCTCTCTCTCTCTCTCTCTCTCTCTCTATATATATATATTTATATATTTATATATTTATATACATACACATACATACACACACACACAAACATACAAGACCCTGTTTACATAATGCAATTTTAGGGCCTTTACTACACTAGCCTTTCTGTTCCCACTTTAAAATTCTCACCTGTGCTAATACCAATGCAACTGTAACAACACTGGAAGCTCCTCCATGGATAAGGCTGCTGGCATTTTTACCACCATGTCAGCCAGGATTGCTATGAACAGAACTAGGCAAAGGGATAAAAAAAATGCAGTAGGGAAGTTAGTGTAGTCACAGCTCAGAAATGAAGACGAAGTTCAGTTTTGGAGATATAGCATTTTGAGAGTGAGAAAGAAGAGACCATAAAACTGGTTTGGAAGTGACCTTCCAATGCATTCTTAAATATATAGTACAGCAAACATCAGAATGTGTATGTTTTGTAATTCAGTTTCTAAAAACAACCCTCCTGTAAGAGATTATAAATCCATCCCAAGAGTTCTGACAAAGAAGGTTGGGGAACCTATCTGTTCTTGGGGAATGGGTTTCTCTGGTTTAATCAGACAACCAACATATGCAAAAGCCACTCAGGCGAGAAAAAACAACACTGGGATTTGTCACAGCATAAATGTTAGTTATTAGTTACCTTTGATCGAGCAAACAGCAGCATGCCAAACATGGTAAAGAGACACAAGTGAACAGCTAGCAGCAGAACAACACTATCAGAGAGAAAATATATATGTCAACATTAGTTCTTTTGCTAAAACACAAGAGGACACAGTCCTAAACAAAATCAATGTTTTTAAAAAAAGCTAGAGCAAAGTAACAAACAAATCATACAGGCCTCATTTGGAAAAGCATCTCAATTCAGGACCCATAAGCATGTGTCATTGACTTCAATCAAAATTGACTGCAGGACTGAAGTCAATGGGACTTAAGCATGCATCTAAATGCATCTAAATCAGGGTCACAGTCTTCTGTCACTTAATTATAAGGATTGTTTCTATAGCATTAGGCCTTATGACCTTCTTTGGCAAAAATATATAGTCTTAGTGGGTTTGTATATATCTTTGATTCTAAGATTAATATACTCTGTGTCAATCAAATAGATGTGAGGGAATATAGCAAAGTCTATATACCATACACATGCATGCGCAGGAACAGGTCTCTTTAAAAAAGCATCATGCTGTGTGATTGCACTCCTTACTTTGATTTCTAGTTAAAGGCTTCTAATAAGAAAATACAATGCAATATCTGTACTGCTAACGCTCCCCCAAGAATGAAAATACTGAAGTAAAGCACCCTGCAATAAATGCATCATGGGAGAAGGTAGCCTAATGGTTTGAGTTCATAACTGGGAGCCAAGAATTCCCTATGTTCTACTCACAGCTCTGAAACAGATTCTCTCACAGGTCCTGGACAAATCACTTAACCAGTTGATGCCTGTTTCCCCTCATGCAAGGGGGTTATGAGGATTAATGTACATAGTCATGACGCATGGCTAGAAAGGGTTAAACATCCTGCAAAATAAATAACCCTTAAAAGACATGTAGGGATAATGATAATGTTTGTGTATTTACATATGTATGAGAAGGGACGATAATGTAATCAACAGTCCCTGTCTATGCTGTACTCTGATATCATTTAAATGAATTGTAAACACAGGATATCTCGGTATTCATCTCTCTGTGAAATGTACTGTGAATGGTGGAGGAACAAGCAAATGGCCTTATGTTAATTCGTATAGCTAAGTATGGTGATGGATCTCCTTCAAAGTCATCCTAATTACCTTTTGTTCCCCGAGAAACTCCCAACTTGTCAAACAGGACATGAAATTGTATAAAAGATCCTTGGCTCTGATTCTGTCATCTCAGATCTGCTTAAGCTTCTGCAGGGGAAGTTTGAGTTGCAAGACTGAGGTCCCAGTTATGCTGGTATGCCCTGAATAGGAGATTTGGACATTGGACTATGACCTATGAACTGAATTCTAAAGGAACTCTTTGCAACTACAAAGCTCACCATCTCTGCTGTGAATCTGAACCTCAATGAATTGAACTCATGTCTGGATGTAGATTGATCTTTTAACCATACTCTCTCTCTTTTGTTTTTTTAATAAATTTTAGTTTAGTTAATAAGAATTGGCTGTAGCGTGTATTTGGGTAAGATCTGAAACATTCATTAACCTGGGAGGTAATGTGTCTGGTCCTTTGGGATTGGCAGAACCTTTTCTTTTATATGATGAAATAAGATTTACCGAAATTTTCATCATATCTGATGTGGGTACCTGGATGGAGGCCTGAGGTTGGATCACTTTAAGGGAACTAAATAGAACAGGAGTACTTGTGGCACCTTAGAGACTAACAAATTTATTTCAGCGTAAGCTTTCGTGGGCTACAGCTCACTTCTTCAGATGCACAGCTGTAGCCCACGAAAGCTATGCATCTGAAGAAGTGAGCTGTAGCCCACGGAAGCTTATGCTGAAATAAATTTTTTAGTCTCTAAGGTGCCACAAGTACTCCTGTTCTTTTTAAGGGAACTGTGTTGTTTCTGAGTAACCAGTAAGGTAATAAAGAAGCTGTTTTATGCTGGCTTGGTAAATCTAAGTATTGGAATATCCACCAGCTTTATGGGGATTGTCTGCCCCATTCTTTGCAGTTCACCCTAATTGAGTAACTACAGCTGGCTCCCCACTAGGACCCTGCTCACAGTGGCATAGTCGTGCTTGGATACACGTTACTACAGATTAACTGGGTTTTTGGATCAGAACCACACGCTTGTCAAAATTTAATTTTGATATTGGAGAGTGTAAGAGTTAAAAATTAGTTACAGTGAGAGACCCAGGATCAAGATTCTGACAGAAAAAGCACAGAAGATTTGTGCTTACAGAGTAGGTTGGATTTTAAGCAAAAGGCTCCAGAGCAGGAACTGAAAAATCTGTTAATTGCCAGTGATAAGGAAGCAGACCCAGCGAAAGTGCTTGCAGTGAGAAACCAGCAGCTAGAACTTGAACAAAAACAAAAAATAGCTGATATGGAAGGAGAAGGTGCTGAAAGAAAATGCCTGTGTTTTGATCATGAACAAAGAATGGCATATATTCAATTCCAGGAACTAGAAGTTAAGGCAGAAGTGGACAGACTTAAGCTCCAACTCAGAAGAATAAAGGAACAGCAGGAACTGTATCATCCTGAAAAGCCAGCTCCTCTCAACAGCAAAGATGGGGATAGAATCTATCCAGTTTGTAACAAAGTTGGTATGTTGTTTGACTCTAAGCAGACGTGTGTAATCAAATTTACCCCAACATTGCTATCTTTTATGTAAATGCTTTTACTGTGAGCTTGGGTCAAGGTAACCCCATAAGTTGTGCAGAGAATGTAAAAGTCAATGGTAAAAGCTGTTTAGGGCAAATTACAGCTTCTAACATCACTCTTGTTAAAGCAGATCTTGTCAAAGAGGAAGATTATTTACCAAATAGAGTATGAATTTTGTAATCCTCTATGAGTTTACTGTAAGTGTGCCTTTAGCCAGAATCCATCTTGAATGGAATGGTGTTAAACATGAAGTTATATCTGGTGTAATGAAGTTATTTCCTAAGGATCGTTTGATTGGGGATGATATTAAAACTTTGTTCGGTCAAGTTGATGACATAAACCAGTCACAGGAAAGAAATAATCCTGAGCCTGCATCTATTAGGGGCAAGGATTTGTCTATGGAGGGTTTCTCCAAATGTTTGTCTGAGGAAGATGGCTGTTTGTGCAAAGAAGCAGTGCATACATGGAAAAAAATTTCTGAGTGTCTGTCTGGTATCTCAGAAGTGAATCTGGCATTAGATAAGGCTCAGGAAGATGTTTCTCTAGAGCAAATTAAAATTGGTGATCAGGTTAAAGCCCTAACTGAGAAAGGAAGGGGTACATTCTTGGTAAGTGATAAACTGTTGACTAGTAAAGCTTGGGAAAGTAAGCCTGACCCAGGTAAAAGTGATGTGCTTAAAGTAGCTCAGTGTAATAAGACACTACTTGTGGAAAACAGCAGTTTATCTGTTAAGGCAGGGGAAGGCAAAGGAAGTTTAGATAAGCATAGGCAGACTTCTGAGCTGATGGCTTTGTCTAATCACCAGTTTGGGAAGGCAAGGTTAGTGGAACATGAGTATCCCTATACTTTACCTGTTATCAGGGTGGAGAATTGTGACAGTGAAGGAAATGTTCCTGTGTCTGTTAGAGGTAATGACTTGCCTATGAAGGGAGCTACCCCAATCTCCAAGCAATTGTCCATGAACAGCTATGTGTGCTGGGACAAGAGAAATGATATCCCAAGCTGTCTGTCTGTTAAAGGGGAATGTTTCTCCAGTCCTTTGTCTGTGGAGCAGACAGAATGTGCTTCTCGGTTTATGCTAGTTGAAAATTTATCAGTTGTCCTAGAGTTGGATCTGGATTTAACTAAAGCCCAGGAAGGGAATGTTCCTAAGTTTGTGTCTGCTAGGGATGGTGACATTGTAACTAGGTTGCATCCAGTTAATGTCATAAATAGCTCCCAGAGACCAAGCGATTCTGGTGCTTCTATTTTGCCTGTTGCTAGTGTGTTGCTGGGTAAAGATACGACAACCTTGTCTGATTAGGGTGATATCATAGCCAGGGCACAAGGGAAGCATGAAGGTGATTTGACTATGTTACCCACTGACAGTGTGGAAACTTGTAACAAGGAAGAGAATACTTCAAATCTTGTGACTATGAAGTCTAGCAGTTTATCTGAAAGGGGGTTTTGTGAAAATGCTCCTGATGGGACAGAGGTGATTCTGAATTTAAGTGAAACCCAGAAAGAGTCTGTTGTTGCTCAGAAAAAGGTTCCTTTAGAGCAAGCCGTAGGTGAAAAGGGTAAAGGCAGAATTTCTGTTAAAAAATGGGTTGTTGCTTAGAAAGATTCCTGAAGAGAAAAATCTTCAGGGTAGTTTTTGCAAGCAGTTTGCTGCAACTGATGGGTATGGAAGTGATTTGATTGAGTTAACTCAGGGTGAATCACTGTATAGAGAAAGCAACAGTTTGTTTGGGAGACTTGTTTCAGTTCCCAACTGCCAGAGTCTTTCTGAGGTGCATAGATCCACTGACTTTGCTTTAGAAAGACCCAGTGTGTACAGCTTTGAGAAGGTTTCAGATGGAGTGAAAATGGCAGATAAACTCTCATCTCTAGACAGTTTGGACATGTCTTGTGGTCTCTTAGTGGACTTGACATCTGATTCCATGTGAAAGCAGAGGTTGGTTATGGAAGGACAAAAGAACCTTGAGTCTAACATGCTAGTGAAAATGGAAGGTATCTCTTTAAGACAGAGTCCAGCCTTGGAATTGGTAACAGTTAAGGATCTGAAAATTAGTAAAACAAGCCAGTGTCTATGTTGATGCAAATTACCTGACTGACTGGGGAGAGAAAGACTTGCACATAGTTGATAGCAAAGAGGACACACCCAGCCAGCCAATGTTATAAAGAGAGTTCAGATTTTGACCCTACTGGATAGGGAGGAAGGGAAGGATTAAACCTTGCAAATAAAAGCCACAGGTTAACCTAAAATACCAAAACCCCAAGGAAGTGGTTAAACTGAAAGCCTATGTTAAGGAAGACCCTGAGGTCAAGAAAAAGCTACAAAGGTTCAAAAGGGATATTGAACAAGCTGACCTAAAGAATGATTTGTCTAAATCAAAGACTTGGCATGACAAAAATAACTGTAAATGTACACTTGTGATAAAACTGATGCTACTGCTAATGATTGTAACTAACTTGTTGCTGATACCAAGAACTGTAAAAATGTACAATGTGCCTGGTCTTTTGGAAAAACCCTTGAACATGTTGGGGGTAATACATAAGAACTCATTATGTTGTAAAAGCCTTCATGGTTATACTGTTTCATTACATGACAAAACACACCATGTTAAAAGGCCTGGTGATACTGATATTTCACAGTTAGTGCCTGTATCTAATCTTGAAACTGTATACAGCAGAAAAACCACTACAAGCTTGAACTGCTGTGCACAAAGGGAAACTGAGTTACAACACCTCACAGCCTTCATGGCTGACTGCCAGAGTAAATGCTCTTTGAAAAACATTAAGGGCTATGTTAAGTTAACACATAGAGCAAACCCTGGATTCACTAAAGTGTTTCACAAAGTATGGACTAAGTTTTTGGCTGGTGCCAAAGCATGCATTAATAATTTGGCCTTATAAAGAATTCAATGTAAACACAGCTCATCATAATGTTGGAAGGTCCTTAAGGTGTATCCAGGAGCTCTAATTTCGCCATTTCACACCAGTCTCACGTTGGGGGTGTGACGCATGGCTAGAAAGGGTTAAACATCCTGCAAAATAAATAACCCTCAAAAGACATGTAGGGAGATAATATCTGTGTTTTTGTGTATTTACATATGTATGAGAAGGGTCGATAATGTAATCAACAGTCCCTGTCTATGCTGTATTCTGATATCATTTAAATGAATTGTAAACACGGGATATCTCGGTATTCATCTCTCTGTGAAATGTACTGTGAATGGTGGAGGAACAAGCAAATGGTCTTATGTTAATTCGTATAGCTAAGTATGGTGATGGACCTCCTTCAAAGTCATCCTAATTACCTTTTGTTCCCCGAGAACTCCCAACTTGTCAAGCAGGACATGAAATTGTATAAAAGATCCTTGGCTCTGATTCTGTCATCTCAGATCTGCTTAAGCTTCTGCAGGGGAAGTTTGAGTTGCAAGACTGAGGTCCCAGTTATGCTGGTACGCCCTGAATAGGAGATTTGGACATTGGACTATGACCTATGAACTGAATTCTAAAGGAACTCTTTGCAACTACAAAGCTCACCATCTCTGCTGTGAATCTGAACCTCAATGAACTGAACTCATGTCTGGATGTAGATTGATCTTTTAACCATACTCTCTCTCTTTTGTTTTTTAATAAATTTTAGTTTAGTTAATAAGAATTGGCTGTAGCGTGTATTTGGGTAAGATCTGAAACATTCATTAACCTGGGAGGTAATGTGTCTGGTCCTTTGGGATTGGCAGAACCTTTTCTTTTATATGATGAAATAAGATTTACAGAAATTTTCGTCATATCTGATGTGGGTACCTGGATGGAGGCCTGAGTTGGATCAATTTAAGGGAACTGTGTTGTTTGGACTTCTGAGTAACCAGTAAGGTAATAAAGAAGCTGTTTTATGCTAAGTATTGGAATATCCACCAGCTTTATGGGGATTGTCTGCCCCATTTTTTGCAGTTTACTCAATTAGAGTGACTACAGCTGGCTCCCCACTAGGACCCCGGTCACAATAGTACTTTCAATATAAAATTATGAGTGCCAAGTATTATATACAAGTGTGAGACACAAACACGTTCACATGCACAAATCATCGGTACTGCTACTCATTTTAGAGGCACCACATGCTTTCTGGCAAGACTTAAAATAGACAAGTGGTCTCATACTGAGGAGTGATCATACCCACAACTCTCAGGATAAGGTACACAATCACTAGGCCTCAAGCTCCCAGAAAGGAAGTGAAACTTTGAGAACCTTAGGCCATTGTGATGGGAAACATAGTAACATGCATATTTAAAACAAGCAACCAACCTAAAGAACCCTAAAATCCTACCAAAACAAAACACTCCACTGCACACACCTCTCCCTGAGGAAGAGGATGAAAGAACAATCAACACATGACAGGTGCAGATTTAGGCCTTATCTACACTACAAAATTAAGTCGACCTAAGATGGGTTGATGTACAGCCACCGCAGTAATTACTGTGGTGGTTCATGTCCACACTACACCCCCTCTGTTGGTGGTGCATGTCCTCACCAGGAGCGCTTCCATCGACTTAACTGTGTGGGGCACTGAAAGCTGGAGCGCACACACATCCTCGCTGAGGTGGAGGGTTCCAACTATGAGCCCCATGCAGGGCTGATAGCTGGGACTGTCAACCCTGGGGCAGCTGTGAGCCCCATGAGGAGCTGACAGCCAACAGGCAACGTAAGTAACACAGTGTCTACACAGACACTGCATCAGCCCGACTACATCAACCTAAGCATTACACCTCTCATGGAGGTAGAGTTATTAGGTCGGTGTAGTGGGTGACTTACATCAGCGGGAGCAACATTGTAGTGTAGACACTTACAGAGTTAGGTCGACCTAACACTGTAGTGTAGACCAAACCTTAGTCACATAGCTTAATGCACTACTGAAAGGCACTCAGTTACTATGGAGATGAGCGTAGTATGAGAAACTGTACAGAACAGCATTAGCTCACCTCACCACTGGGGTAACATTCAAGTTACTGCATAGATAATTTTCCCAGCTATAGGTAGGCCATAGCCTGCTCCTGTAAGGGACTTTCTTTCATCCGCTAATCATTTACCTAACTGGTCTCTCTCAACATAGAACCTGTCCAGATTCCACACTCCCAGAATAATGAGACTACCTAAAGGCATGTTCAGGTACCAGGCTGCAACAGATCTGAGGGAAATTACTGTGCTGTTACCTACCTTGCCATTTCTGGCAGAGTGCTGTTGATGCATTTTAATGTCTTTTTCATCATAGAGGAGTTCTGAAGGAGAAAGAAAGGCCGGAGAATTCGTCTTATTCTCACAGTCTGTGAAAATAAAATAGTGGGTTTGGTATTGAGCCCTACAAAGTTTCACACAGCAGACACCACTAATTTTTTTGGCATTTTTGTTAGAAAAGATTAAGAAAATGATGGATTCCCAGAAATAATGACACTTCATAAAAGGAATTTTTTATTATGCAATTGTGAATTAGTTTTCGATCACCTTGCAAGGCACCTAATCATCATTTGTTTCATTTTACAGCCAGGTAAACTGAGGCACACAATGGTTAAGGGTAGAATTTTCAAAAGCACCTAATACATAACCTGCTCCAGGACACAGAGTGAATCAGTGGCTGAGCATGCCATAACCCTGGATTCTTAACTCAGCCCCTTGTTCTAACCATTAGCTGTCAATCCCTTGCCAACTATATGATTTTACAGTTTTATTCTGCAAACAAAAGGTAAACTGTATTGCGCACAGGGGAAAGGAACCTATAAAAATCTAGTGTTTGGGGTTTTTTTTATATCAGCCTTTATGTAAATATTTTTAAAAACAAATTCTTTACTTTTTTAAAAGTGATCTTCAAAGGGGAAAATAGTTTTGTCATTTGATTTTTTTTTATTATATTTGAACATAGTCCAAAACTTTTCATGTTGTATTTATCTTTTACTTCTGCTTTCCCTCTCCCTTACAGACCTTTTTTACATTAGAAATATTAAGTCTTTACTTCTCTGGTTTTGCTGAAGGACTCCTTAGGACACTGAAAAATTATCAGGATCACTACAAGGATGAGGGACGGAGGTAAATCTAGCATTTTAGACACACAAGGTTTTATTTAGTTTATAGACAGATGGGTCCAGGGTTTGTACATTAGGGTGCATAGGGTTTTCCCAAAAAGCTTTTCTATACACAAAACTATACCATTTTAACTATACCTGTATAGTGAAAGAAGTACAAGCCCACCACCACCACCCAAGTTTGGATGCAGCTATAATGCTATAAAGGAGTTTATCCCAGTATAGCTCATTCCCATAAAAGAAGGAGAATAGGTTATAATACGATAGGTTATAATACAATTTTCAGTAGAAAAATCACACCCCTATCTGAAATAGCAAAAATGTACAAAAACTATGTACAGACCAGGCCTAAATATTAACACCGGTCTAGATTCAGAAGCAGTTGCTAGCCAATATAGAGACTACTTAACTTGATGCAGCAACAAAACAAGACATTTACCTCATTCCCTCAACCAGGGTTTTGGTCTGATGCCCTTTTTGTTGTTGTTGTTATGATTGTATATAAATCTTCCTCAAAAGTACACAGCATTGGTCCCAGGATATTAGCAAGACAAGGTGGGTGAGGTAATATCTTTTATTGGACCAATTTCTGTTGGTGAGACACACAGGAGTGGCGCCAGGGTTTTTGGCGCCCTAGGCGGGGGTCCTTCTGCGCTCCCGGTCGGCGGCGGCAATTCTGCAGCGGGGGTCTCCTTCCGCGCTCCTGGTCTTCGGGGCACTTCGGCAGTGGGTCCCGGAGCGAGTAAAGGACCCGCCGCAGAATTGCCGCCAAAGACCCGGAGGGCGGAAGGACCCCCCGCCGCCGAATTGCCGCCCCCCCAAATCCTGGTGCCCTAGTCGACCGCCTAGGTCACCTAAATGGAAGCGCTGGCCCTGGAGACACACAAGGTTTCGAGCTTACACAGAGCTCTTCTTCAGGTTTGGGAAACATACTCTGAGAGGCTATGTCTACACTACACAGATTTTAGCAACACACACCCACTAAAAGGTGCACAGTGTAGCCGCTGTTTGTCAGTAGGAGAGCGCTCTCCTGCCGACAAAGCGCTGTTCACCCCAGCGCTTGTCATCGACAAAAATTTTGTCTTTCGGGGGTGGGGTGCGTGTTTTTTTAATACCTCTGAATGACAAAAGTTTTGTCTTTCACTTGCCAGTGTATAGAAAGCCTGAATGTCACAGCTAAATACAAGGTGGAACAGATTGCTTAGCATAAGTAGTTAACACATATTTCAAGCATCCATTCAAGGTGAAATGGCCTGTTAACACCACTCCTGTCACGGGAGAGGGCACGGGGCTGTTAGTGGGTTACAGATTGTTGTAATAAACCATAAATCCAGTGTCTTTATTAAGTCTATGATTTCTAGTGTCTAGCAAAGTTATGAATTTAAGCTCCCAGACTTGTCTTTTGAAAGTGTTGTGCAAGTTTCCTTTGAAGATGAGGTCTGATGAGTCAGATATAGAACTCCCACACAAAAATGATAAAGGACAAAGAACACTATCACCGACGGGTGAACACTCTTCACAAAACGATTACTCCGTATCTGAACTCTCAATCCTCATCCTCAAAGGAAACTTGCACAACATCTTCAAAAGAAGAGCTTTCATTCATAACTTTGCTAGACACTAGAAATCACAAACTTAATAAAGACATTGTTACAGTAAACTATAAATCCAATCTGTAACCCACTAATCCCCTCTTTTTTAGTCCTGTGACTGCAGAGAGGTTAACTGGCATTTCACCTTGGTCTCTTACAATATGGGTAAACTATTTATGCTAAACAACCTATTCCACCTTGTATTTAGCTGTGACATTCTGATTACCGTATATACTCGATCATAAGCCAGTTCGTTTATAAGCAGGCACCCCCCCCCCAAGATGAATAAGTAAAAATGGAAAATTTTTATAACCCGTTCATAAGCCAACCCTATAATTCAGGGGTCAGCAAACTTTGGCTCCCAGGCCATCAGGATAAGCCACTGGTGGACTGAGATGGTTTGTTTACCTCGAGCGTCCGCAGGCACGGAGGTAAACCTAAGTAAACAAAGTGTCCTAGCACGCCAGCTGCTTACCCTGACGGGCCGGGACAGCAACTGGTGGGGAAATTTTTGGGGGGGAAGAAGCTGGGAGTCAGGGGAGTAACCCCTGTGACCACCCCCCACATGACCCCACCCCTAACCTGGGACCCCCACACTCTCCCCATCCCATCTCACCTTATCTGGGGAGGGCCAGGGGAGGATGTCACTGACCTGGCTGGAGCTGCTCCGGCAGGCTGGGCAGCGCAGCTGCAGCCTGCTCTGGCGGGCCAGACAGGGCGGCGCAGCCGCAGCATGTTCCAGCGGGCTGGGCCAGGTGGCGTGGCCGCAGCATGTTCTGGCGCTCGGGCGGCACGGCCACAGCCTGCTCTGGGGGGCGGGGCTGCAGCCCCGGAGCTGCAGCTGCTTTGGAGGCTGGGGGGAGAGCAGCGTGGCCAGAAGCGGAGAGACTGCCCCACCTCTTCCATTCTGTCTCTGCTGGCTGTGCTGCCTCTCCTAGCCCCTCCCCCCAACAGAGGGAGCAGTATCCCACCTCTCCCTCTCTATACCCGTTCATAAGCCGGTCCCCATCTCTGGTGCTTCCCTTTTTTACTAAAAAAATTCAGCTTATGAACGAGTATATACGGTACCTTTCCCAGACCTGAAGAAGAGCTCTGTGTAGCTCAAAAGCGTATCTCTTTAACTATGAGAAATTGGTCCAATAAAAGATATGAATTCACCCACCTTGTCTCTCAGGTAAAATATAAAAAAGAAGCTAGCTGGGACAGCAGAACACTACTGCTTCATATGCAAGTTCAGCTGTTATGTCCATTCAACATTAACAATTCTTTCTTTGCCACTGCACTAGTATCCTGGTCACTAAAATATGCATTACAAATTTTGAGTCTAACAGTTTAACACTAACAGCAATGTGTTAAACCCGTGGCTACTCCTGCAAATGATCTGAAGCAAGGTTTACATGCTTTGTCGGGGGCGGGTGAGTGGTGTTTGACAATGGCTTTGGCACAGGAATCTGCATTAACACAAAATGCAAAACTCCAGCCTCATTCTCTTCCTGTACATTTGGATCATTTGAATATTTTGTAATCACTGATTGATGATGATGATGATGATGATTCAGTGTGAGTCACTTACAGCCAGGGGAGCTGTTGCACAGTGGAGGAAGAGGAGAGAAAAGCTAGGTTACTATGATTAGGATATGTGTGTTTAGAAGCATGTCACAAGATTTTTGATCATATTACTCTTGTAAAGTCACATGGTTAAAATGACTGCAACTCCCTCTGAAAAAGCAAGATTTGGCACTATATTTATCTTAGGGTGACCACACAGCAAGTGTGAAAAATCAGGACGGGGTGGGGGGTAATAGAAGCCTATATCAGAAAAAGACCCAAAAATCGGGACTGTCCCTATAAAATCAGGACACCCTAATTTATCTTGACATTTTGAGAGGGAGGGTTGGCCATGGGCAGCTACCTTCAGTAAATCCTACAAAGTTAAATCCAATGGAAAATTCTGTCCTCTTCGTCCTGCACAATGAAATTTCTGCTAATGGCCAGATTCTTTTCTATTCCATTCAAATTATCACAAAGACTACTTATCCTGGCAAAGCTGTATTCAATTTTACAGAGACCATTACATCCTTTATTGAGAAACTCAAATTAAGTGTCGCAAAAGACTAGCTTTGCTACAGCAGGTGTTTCCTAATGTCTCATTATGCTCACTCTAGCAGCAAACACAAGACAATAAAAGCAAGACACCCCACCCAGCACTGTAATTTTTAGGCACCACACAGTAAAGGCCCTCCTAAAGGCCTTCTCTGCAGTAATTCCCTCCCTGCCACAAGCCTCCTGATAGTTTGGGGAGGGATGGAGGGAATAACAGTTCTTACCTCTGTACAAAAAAAGCTCAGTGACACAGTCCAGTCGATAAGGGAAACAACCAGTGTCAGGATATAAGCCAGCAGCCATTTCGTTTTCTGAAATTCTTCCCAACCAATTAAATAACTCTGGAAGGCAAACAAAATTTAAACAACTGTTAAACCATAACAAGTTGAGTGGGCACTAAACTGAAAAGGAAACTGATCCAAATACACTGTAAAAGAGGTGTTATTTTTAAGGGTATGTCTGGCAGAGTTACAGCACTGGCACAGTGCCGCTCAGAGAGCACTGAAGGGAAACTGCTATTGTGTGTTCACACTGTCAGCTGCCTGCGCAATAGCGTGTTCACACTTGCGGCACCTGCAGCAGTATTGGGAGTGGTGCATTCTGGGCAGCTATCCCACAGAGCATCTCTTCTTCTGCCACTAAGAATTGTGGGAAGGCGGAGGGTGTCGTGGGGCATCCTGGGTCCTGTCCCAATGCCCCGTGATGCATTGCTTCGCATCCCAGCAATTCCTGTGCTTCCGTCCGCATTTGGCGTCATCTTTCAACAGTTTGTGTACTGCGCGCCCTACCTCTTCAGTCTGCAGGAATGGATCCCGCACTGTTGACCAATATGCTGCTCGCTCTCACTAACAGCAGCAAGATAATAATGAACACAGCCTGTGGAAAATGTGGGGACAATAATGATAAGGCCCCCCCTACAGTGCTGGCTCTCCCCAAGAGCCACGTGCCCCGTGTACAGTATGGTCCTGGAACACTGATTTCCCCTGCCCCTGAGGCTACTCACCATTTTGGGGGTCTTGTGGCTCATGTGCTTGCCTGGGGTCAGCCAGTTAGTGATAGGTATGTGAACAGTGGCTGTGTTTTAAATCAGCGGTCTGTGTGTTGCAAATAATACTGTTTCTGTAAAATGTTGCATTTTGGCTTCACAGATATGACCTTGGGAGCCCAACCTCCCTCTTTATTATCAGCGGCTGAATGGCTGCGCAGAATTAGAAAGCCGCCACGAAGAACGAAGGAGAACTTGCTGCGTGATGTTATGATGCACTCCGCAGCCGAAAAACAAGAATTGAAGAAGTGGCAGGACAGCAAGAAGAGGAACCAAAAGGAGAACGTGGCGCACCAGAACGAAGCCATGAAGTGGCTCTTAAACGTTATGGAGCACCAAGCAGACACGCTCCAGGTGCTACTAGCACTGCAAACCGAGCAGCTCCACGCCCGCCCTCCCCTGCAGCCGTTGTCGCAAAACTCTTTCCCATGTGCCCCCCAGACACCGCCAACACACTCTTATCAACCTCCTGGCTCCAGTCTGTACCCGCTGCATTCCACTCCTCCCCCGTCACAGTCCAGCCCTGTGGACTCCCAGTACCCACTGCACTCAACACCCATCACTCTGCAGTTTAGCCCTGCTGAAGTACAGTACCTGCTGCACTGTAATCCAAAGGAGAAGGTTGGATAGGATACCTGGACATACACAAATCTTTAACCGTCCCAGGACCCCACCTACTCCTGGGACCCTCCCTTCCCCCATCCCTCTCAGTGCTGATGTGTATTTTTGTTTCCCTCTCTCCTCTGGTTGTTTTTTAATAAAATAATTGTTTCGTTTGAAAGCAATCTTTATTCCATTAATTGAAAACAAACAGAGCCCTGCAAAGCAACAGGCAATTTTCGTACACCTTCATAGTGCATCATCTACACTAATCACAATCACCTCCTAGCATTATAAGCACTGCACTCCCGAGCATAGCAACAAATATTAGTGGCTTTCAGCTTCAAATTGCTGCCTCAAGGCATCCCTGATCCTTATGGCCCCACACTGCGCCCCTCTAATAGCCCTGGTCTCTGGATGTTCAAATTCAGTCTCCAGGCGCTGAGCCTCAGCAGTCCAACCGTGAGTGAAGCTTTCACCCATCCCTTCACAAATATTATGGAGCGTATAGCATGTGGCGGCTATAAGCATAGGAATATTGTCATCGGCCAGGCCAAGCCTCCCGTATAGGCAGCACCAGGGGGTCTTTAAACAGCCAAAAGCACACTCAATAGCCATTCTGCACTTGCTCAGCCGGTTGAACCACTCCTTGCTTCTGTCAAGTTGCCCTGTGTACGGCTTCATAAGCCACAGCATTAAACAGTAGGCAGGGTCTCCCAGGATCACAATGGGCATTTTGACGTCCCCTACGATGGTCTTCTGGTCCGGGAAGAAAGTCCCTGCTTGCAGCTTTCTGAACTGGCCAGCGTTTTGAAAGATGCCTGCTTCATGCACCTTCTCGGACTGTGTTAATGTCTGTGAAACGCCCATAGTGATCTACAAGCACCTGGAGAACCATTGAGAAATACCCCTTCTGATTAATGTACTCGGTGGCTAAGTGGTCTATTGCCAAACCTGGAATATGCGTGCCATCTATCGCCACTCCGCATTCAGGGAAGCCCTTTTGCGCAAAGCCATCCACAATGTCACGCATGTTGCCGAGAGTCACGGTCTTTCGGAGCAGGATGTGATTAATGATCCTGCATACTTCCGTCAACACGAGTCCAGTGGTCGACTTTCCTACTCCAAACTGGTCGGTAGCAGTCTGGAATAGCCAGTTTCCACAGTGCAATCACCACGCGCTTCTCCAATGACAGGGCAGCTCCCATTCTCGTGTCCTTGCGCCACAGGGCTGGGGTGAGCTCATCACACAGACCTATGAATGTGGCTTTCCTCATCTGAAAGTTTTGCAGCCACTGCTCGTCATCGCAGACATGCATCACGATGTGATCCCATCACTTAGTGCTTGTTTCCCAAGCCCAAAAGCAGCGTTCCACTGTAGTCAGCACCTCCGTGAATGCCACAAGCAATCTCGTGTCATAGCTACTATGCGTGGCGAGATCAATGTCACATTCCTCTTGCCTTTATAGTTTAAGGAATAACTCGTGAGCAGGGAATCAAGGGAGAGTTTTCTCCAAGAGTGCGGCTTCCGCCCTGGCCTTTATGTGGCTCGCCTTTGTGCAGCAGTGGTCACCCCAGTGACAGCAGAGTGGTGTGGGAAAGTTACCCTTAATGGGGCAAGAAACAAAGCAGCTCTGCTAAAGAACCTGTGGCAGTGGGTTGCCCAGTATCTCCATGAGAGTTTCCTGGAGATCTCTGAGGCAGATTCCCATGAAGTGAGGGAGTCAATCAACACCCTGTTCCACCGCTCAGACTAGGCATGTGGTGGTACACACATCATACAGACACAAGCCTGCTTTCTGCAACCCTCTTGTTTGCACTTCAGCGATTCCCAAAATCAAAGCCACTTACCAGGGGCATCCTCTCCTGTTTGCACTTCGCCAAGATCCGACAGCTGTGACTGGCTAGCCTCCTGCGGGGTAGAGAAGATCTCCGGGCTGCATGCATCTCTGATCTCCAAGTCATCCTCTGCCTCTGGGTCCCCCTCCCCCTCCACATCCTCGTCCAAGATTTCCTCCTCCTGGCTCGGTCCACTCTCGACTGGCACACGAGACATCGAAGTATCCACCGTGGCCTTCGCAGTGGAGGTGGGGTCGCCACCGAGTATCGTGTCCAGCTCTTTGTAGAACCGGCAGCTCGTGGGCGCAGCACCGGAGTAGCGGTTTGCCTCCCACGCCTTGTGGTAGGCGTTCCACAGCTCCTTCACTTTGACCCTACACTGCAGTGTGTCCTGGTCATAGCCCCTTTCTGTCATGCATCATGAAATCTGTCCGTAGGTATCATAATTCCTATGGCTGGAGCACAGCTGGGACTGGACAGCCTCCTCTCCCCAAATGCTGATGAGGTCCAGCAGCTCGGCATTGCTCCAAGCGGGGGATCACCTGGTGCGTGGAGCAGGCAAGGTCACCTGGAAAGATGTGCTGAGACCACTGCATGCGTCACCGAGCAAACAGGAAGGGGACTTTCAAAATTCCCAAGGAATTTAAGAGGTGGGGATGACGGTTGGTCACCCGAGGGCAGGGCAGTAGAGTTCAAACCGATGACCAGAGAGGCGAGAACAGGCATTGTGGGACGCCTCCAGGAGGCCAATCGCTGCGCTGTAATCGACCAGGGTGTCTACACTGGCACTGCAGCGCTCTACCTCCTGCGCAGAAAGCTGTACACCTCTCGTCGGGGTGGTTTTGTTACAGTGATGCAACTGCGCAGTTTCTGCTTGCTAAGTGGCTTGGCAGTGTGTACACCTTGGGAGTTACAACCAGAAATCTGCTTTACTGCACAGAAACTTGCCAGTGTAGACAAGGCCTCAGTCTTTGTTTGCAAATATTTCCCATAGAATGTGGAAAAAACACCTAACATTGACTCCTAGAATTCTTCTGTTGACTCTTACTTAGCTCTGCTAGTAGAAGTTGCAGATGTTCCTCACCTCACCACACACACGCACACACAAACACATGGTAAATATCTGTGTAGGGATCAAAATGCTGATCCTTCAAAAACAGGAAGCATTTAAGGGTTCAAATTTCAGAAATTAGTCTGAATCTGAGCAAGCTGGATCATTTAGGGCCCAATTCAACAACCCTAGCAAAACTAGTAAGAATACCTGGCCAAATAAGGTCAGCCAGATCTGGCCCTTAGCAACACAATTATCATTTTATTTACTGTCAGTGAACAGCAATCTGAATTTAAGGAAATATGGTTGTATTTCTTGGAAATGCATGACTAGTATCTCCCTAATTTTGAAGTGTTTTTGCACTGTTTTTATACAACAACGTGAAGTTGCATTTTTTCCCAAATTTAAGATATAATCAAACAACACAAATTCAAAACCTGCAAACCTGAATATGCTTTCAAATTACACCATCTCCCAAAATATAAAGGACAGACAGATCACTTTGACCGTGTCTACCATTAATATGCTGAACAAGCACACATGCTTCTTACATACTGTAGAGACCATGACTTTGCTCACCTTCACAGAGACGTCAGCTATAAAGACGAGGAAACAAAACAGCTCTATACTTTCAGTCAGGCCACAAGGAGGCTCCCAGGCTGTGCCGCGATATCGTACATCTGATGTGACAGTGAGCGAAGAAGGGGTTTCAATGAAAGCCAGAGCCAGGATTAGAGTAATGGTGAGACTCAAAACCCTGGAAGGGTAGGGAACATAAAGACAGGAATAAAAGGAAGCAGACACTGGTCAGAAAATTAAGTGAGATATCAGAAGGATATCAAATTTCATAATGGTATTAAGCTTAATGCATATAGTGGAAACCACCTGAAAGCACTATATCACATGCCTATGCAGTACAGGACTTTTTGTCTGCATTTAGAATAAAAAGGCCAGCTTCAAACCAAATACCACAGCTTGGAAAATGTTGCTCCTTTAATGGCACCCAAAAATAGATGAACTAGAAGACACACAGTTGCTGCTGCTTAATTAAATGCTAGTAACAAAAGACAAGTTTGAATAACTGTAGTGTATGATCCTGCAAATCCTTAATTCCCGCAAACAGTCTTTACTCATGTGACTAGCCCCATGGAATTCTACAGAGCTATCTCCATGAGAAGGAGCTTACAATACTTGGTACTGTCCATTCTCGTCACTTTCACATTTATTCTTCATTTTGATTTGCTAGAAAAGTGTTTTGCAATAAAACAACAATTATTATATTAGCTACTCAAACTAACAAAATACAGAGACAAGAAGTCATTTCAAAACCCACTGCTAAATTAGAGAGACAAAAAGAGCAGAATACCAAGTTCTCACCACTGGCAAATTTTTGAATAATACCATCGATAAAGCCACAGGGATTTGGAGTCCACTCGGTGGTTTATGGAACGATACTGGAGGCAGGAGGCAAAGCACAAAAAAAGTAATTCAGACACTCAAAGAGGGAGATCAAGCTATTTAAAACCTAATTTGAGACACTTTCAGCTTTATACTAAGACAGAAAGGCTACTAAAAAAGAAAAATTACTGTTTGCGTAAAGTGAAGTCCACCAATGACTACCCCTTAGCTTGCACACATGTGAAGAAAAAGTGATATGGGAAAGAAACTGCTTTTATAAAGACCTCTTCATCCAAGGACCTCAAAACATGTTACTCATATAAATTATACCTCAACACCTATAGGAGGTAGGCATCATTATTGCCATATATAGCTCAGTTAACTGAGGTACAGAAAGGCTAACTAACTTGCCTAAACCCATGCCATTAGCCAGTAACTGAGCAGGAAATAAAATTCAGGAGTTCTGACAGTAGCCTCCTGCTCTATCCACTAAACTCTCACCAAGTCTAATTATTACCCTCACTTTTTTAGCGTTCCTTCAGTCTAAGTTTGTTCAAAATACCCTAAGTAAAGTAAATGTTGAATAAAGTGATTCTGAAAATAAGAGCTAGCCTGAGAGCTGTGACGTCCGCAACCTCCATGACTAAATCGTAGCCTTAATTATAACATGTAACAAATACACACCACTGTAGGCACAGTAAGAAAGAAACAAATTCCATTTACCTGTATTGCATCTTCAATAAATACTACAGCTTGGTTTATGTAAAGATCATGGTCAGCTCCAGCAGCTGTGAGGTTAAAAGAAACAGTGGTCATTTATGTTACCTGGGCAAAGCCTGCCGCACCAATGATTAATTATTATTTATGGTAGCAAGTAGGCATCCCCATCATGGTCCAAGACCCCAGCGTGTTAGGTGCTGTACAAAACACAAAACAAAAAGATAATCTGTGCCACAAAGAGTTTACAATATAGGTATAAGACAAGAGACAATAACAGAAAGGGGAGCACAAAAACAATCAGATAATAAAAGTCAGCACAATATGCAGAGGTCTCAGCTCACCAACTTGCCTACCGTGGTCAAATTTTATCATGTTTTTGAATGTGGATTATGAAGAGATGAAGCTTCCTTTCCTATCTTATAAACACTACCTTAACTGAGTGAATACGAAATAAAGAAATCTACTTTTCTTTTCACCATTTACTCTGGGTTTACTCAGATTCTGCAGTGAATATAGACTAGTCTATATATAATCAATTTCACTTTCAGGTCCTCCTGTAGCCCGTTTCTAAAGCAAAGTGTTTGGGTTACAAGATTTACAGGACATTTGTTTCGGCGGTTGGGAGGGGGCAAGGAGAAGAGCAACCTTTCCCCATCAAAATGTCAAAAGATATCATATAAAAATAAGCTTTTACAAAACCAAAGGCCAATAGAAAGCTTTCCAAAACTTAAATTTGGAACAAAATTTGTCCAAACTGTGTCCCTAAAATGGCCCATCTCCTGCAAAGAACCATGTCTCTCAACTAAACAAGGCATAAATGTGGCATGCAATGTGTGGCAGTGTGCCAAAGTGAGGGATACAAAAAAAATTATTAATTCAGGAAACTTAAAATGCTTTGTCAGTGTAACAGTTCTTTAGAGTAAATAGCTCTTTCTATACCTTTTCATTATTTCTGATGTAAACATTTTCAACAAGGGGGCATAAACTTTGTGTGGACCATTGGTAACCCTGAGGCCAAAATGAACAATATTGCTCAAAATGTAGTATTAAAATCACAGATATGTAGGGCTGGAAGGGACAACATTTAAGTTCAGCCCCCTAAGTTGAGGCAGGACCAAGTATACCAACACCATCCCTGACAAGTGTTTATCTAATCTGTTCTGATGGGGATTCCACAACCTCCCTTGGCACTTAACTACCCTTATAGTTGGAAAGTTTTTCCTAATATCTAACATAAATCTCCCTTGCTGCAGATTAAGCCCATTACAGTACTTCTTGTCCAACCTTCAGTGGACATGGGGAACAACTGATCCCCGTCCTCCTTGTAACACTCAATGTATCTGAAGACTTATCAGGTCGCCCCCATCAGTCTTCTTTTCTCAAGACAAACATACCCAATTTTTTTAACCTTTCCTCCTAGGTCAGGTTTTCTAAACCTCTTAATCATTTTTGTTGCGCTCCTCTGGACTCTCCAATTTGTCCACATCTTTCCTAAAGTGAAGCACCTAGAACTGGGCACAGTACTCTAGCTGAGGCCTCACCAGATGCTGAGTAGAGCAGGACAATTACCTCCCATATCTTACATAGTTAAGAACCATTAAACCAGGAAACCATAAAAAATAGGTAGCTATGGCTTTAAAAATAGAATCCGGGAGATAAATTGTTTATAGTACACTTGCTATTTGAACCCTCACTTACTCCACAGGAATAATCTCAGTCCCTATTAATATTACATACTCCCCCACACATGTGGTATAAGAATGAGATTCTTACATTTACACAGCACCTTTCATAACAAAGGACGGACACCAATGTCTATCACAAACTACACAGAGCTTCACTGAAAAACAACCACGTGTTGGCAATGAAGGTCACCATCAGCTGAACTCACATGGTGCACAACAGTATGGGGAGTGGGAGAGGACATTATGGACAAGAACACAAGGATAAACCCTCTTCTAAAAAGAACTTTCATGTCTATGCAAGCAGACAGGACTTCTATTTGCAAGGTCTATTCAAAAGACACACACATCCACACATTGAAGGCTTCTCTACAAAGGGAAATTTACTGGCATTACTATTGTCAATTATTTTTATTACCAGAGTGTCTGGACCAGGACCCCATTGTGCTAGGCACTGTACAAACACAGAACATACTGGTATAACTTTATTGCTATAGTTATAATTCCCCACTTGGACACTCTTATTCAGAGTAATAGTAGCCTTTTTTCAGTTTACCCGATATTGCTAAATTATGTTGATAATTGTATTATGCCAGTAAGTTGCCCCATGTAGTCATTAAGCTCTGAGTAACTTACATAGCACTCAGCGTCAGGACTTCTTTGTCAGGATTTGAATATTTGATTCCCAGAAGCCTACTGCTTTGCTGACAAAAACATCCCTTCCACTACGAGGGCTCATAGAGAGGTTAATCAGAGAAAAGGAAAAGTGAAATAAATCCTGTTGGAATGATTTCTAAGTGACTGACTCTTACCCAGTTGTTATTACAGGCACAAAGGGCTGCATCTCCAGTCAGCAAAAGTCAGAGAGAAAGAAAATCGGAACAATTTCTCTTTAATAGAGTCTCAGCCAAATTCCTTTTTGGTAGCATCTATAGTCCAACACAACTTCAGTCTGTTATCCAGATTTACCTTTTTAAAAAAGATATATAGCTTCAAAATTCTGCACCTGATCTTGATCCCACTGAACTCAGTGGAGTGGTGCCACAGATTGAAATGGGAGGAGGACTGGGTCCTCTCTTTTTATATCTACCTGCAGCTATTACTACTCCATCCACCAGGGCAGGATCCAAAACAAGGGAAAAGCTGACAGCACGTAATGAAGTAAAATAAAGCATCACTACGTAAAAGTTATATTATCATAGCAATGTAGGACTGCAAGAGACCTTGATAGGTCATCTAGTCCAGTACCTTTCACCGAGGCAGGACTAAGTATTATCTAGACAGGTCAGACAAATGCTTGTCAGGGTTTGTTCTTAAAAACTTCCTGTGACGGAGATTCCACAACCATCCTAGGTAATTTATTCTAATGCTTAACTACCCTGACAGTTAGGAGGTTTTTCCTAATGTCTAACCTAAATCTCCCTTGCTGCAATTTAAGCCCATTATGGAATTATCAATCCAAAATTCATTAACAACGTCTGTAGTAAATTATATATACAGCAAGAGTGAAGAGTGAGCACTTCCACCTTTATTTTGATTATATGCCTTTGGCATCAAGGAATCTTTGATTGCCCCAGTAATTAATCCAGTGAAGGGAACCAGAGACAGTCCATGCTTGTAGGGGAGGAGAAGAGTCTCCCTCAGAGAACAAATGATGACAGGGCTCAGACACACACATAATACATGCCAATGACAGGTTCTAGAGTGCCTGAATTTTAAAAGAGAAAATGTCAACTCCCCATGATGTTCCTATAGCTGATAGAAGTTCAGTAACAGCACCTACAAACTATCCCTGCAGGACATGGCAGTCAAGAGGTCAATGTCCCAATGACTGGGACATTATGAGAAAAAATTTGATCCCATAGCTAGTATAGCTTTGCCCACATCCCTGGTTCAAAAGCATAACGCATTACTAAGCAATATGCACCACTGAATTGAATTCCCAGATGACCGATTTGAACAGCATTCAATTTCCTAAGAGGTCAGCAAACAATTTAAAAATTTCACTGCATATTTGTGCGTAACAACCACATCTTTTTTAAACAGACCCTGACATCAACCATGAAGACAAATGCAACAGAGATTAAATTGCTTTGAAAAAAATATAGAGGCTGCTTCCAAACAGCAGAAAAGGCCTTTATTAGTCTTATTTTTTTAAATCTTGGATTCCCCATTTGTGTGACCACAGAACAATAAGGGCAAAGTTGATTACAGGAATATTGTCAGGAACTGGGGAAAGAGGGGAGGGGAACGGTTAGGATGGGATTTTTAAAAGCACCAAGTATTGACTTAATTCCGCTCCCACGGATTTGAGTAAGAGTAGTGTTAAGGCAATGCTGAGCACTTTGGAAAATCCCACCCTTAAGTTTTATATTAAAATAAATGTGTTTGCAGTTCTAGTAAAGATAGTTTGTGAGTGATTTATGCACTACCAAGAATACGCTACTCAAAGACCTAGTCTACACTCAAAGTCAGGTAGACATAGCTACAGCACTCCGGGGTGTGAAAAAAATCACACATCATAGCACCATAGCTAAGCCAACGTAACACCCAGCATAGGCACAGCTAGGTCAATGGAAGCATTCTTCTATCAACCTAGTTACAGCCATTCAGAGAGATGGATTACCTACAGTGACAGAAAAAAACCCCTTCCGTTGATGTAGGAAGCATCTACACAACAGTGCTACAGAGCCATAGCTGTAGCAAAGCAGCTATAGCACCCGTAGCGGAAACATGATTGGGCCCAATTCTTCTACCCTTATACTGAGCAGTATTTAACACGAGAAGTCACACAATGGAAGAAGTCAGAAAAGTTACTGGACAAGGCACCCTCCCACAAATAATCTACAAAAGAAAACATTAGTGGCTGGGACATGTGCTGAGAATGGAAAGAGAACGCGTAAGAAATACGGCCCTTGAATGGAAGCCAGAAAACGCAAGGAGAAAGAGAGGAAGACCATGAATAACATGGAAATGAACAGTTCTGCACGACATCAAGCACCTCAACATGAAATGGGAAGATTTGGAGAGAAGGGCAGTTGACAGGCAAGAATGGCAAATGTGAGTAGCCCAATGTGCATCAAAGCACGGGATGGACTAAGGTCTAAGTCACACAATGGCAAGTAAGTGGCAATCAGTTCAAGAGTGCTACTGAGTTCAACACAAAACTGGGCAGCTTTGAAACAATTATGTAAAGTGCCTGCTACAAAAAGCTTGCGATCTAAGGCTGGGATTTTCAAAAGAAGCCTAAGGGAGTTAGGTGCTCGATTCCTACTGAAATTTGATAAGAGTTATAGAGTTAGTCACCCAACTCTTGTTGAATTTCAAATAGGAATTAAGCACCTACCTCCCTTTGGCTCCTTTGAAAATCCCAGCCTAAAGACAGTGTGAAGTTTAGTTTATACAATTTTTCACATGACACCTTCCCTTCAACATAAAGACATCTTAAGCGCCCACTTAAGACATCTACATCTCTTGTAAGAGAGAGGGGGAAAGTATTTAACTCAACATAAAAAACATCTGAAAGAAAACAGCATGACGCAGGAGTGGGGGATTGAAAATAGGTTAAACCTCAAGTCTTCTTGTTTTTGTTCACTCATTATCCCCAGTCAACTAGGCTCATCCAAAACAAGTCAGTAAATAAATCAGTGGCATAGTGACGGTAAGTAATGCAATGTGACAAATCAAATTGAAATCCACATGCCAGCTATGTATATACACTATCAGTCTATGGGCATTAAACCCAATACACCAGGGCTTGTCTACACTGGGAAATTGACAGAACTATCTTATTCCACCACAGCTAATTTGGAATAGCTGAGCTGCCTGTGTGGACATCCTATTTAGGAATAAACAATCACTTTATTCTGGAACAGTGCACTTCCAAAGCAGAACAAACTGTTCCAGAATAAAATCACCTTTATCCCAGAACAGAGTGTCCAGATGGGGAGCTACACCAGTGCACTTTATTCCACCATCAACTACTTCATCAGTTTCCCCCTGCTGACAAGCCCTCAGTCTAGAATGATTAGGGGCATCATTCCATTGACCCTGAATCTCTGTTCTGCAGCTGCCACCCACCCTAGAGTCACCAAGGCCTAGGTTCTGCAGGCACTAGTCCATATGCTAGAGGCACCGCCCAGCAGGCGCTGAAGTCCCTGTTCTGTGGGCTTGTCTAGGCAATACCCCCGGGCACTGAGATCGCTGATCTAAGGGGTCTTTTAAGCACCACGCTCTAGATGCTCTCGCTCCCCCACATGGGCTGCAGTGCCTATGCTCTACGGGACAAAATCTACCTACTATGTCTTGCATCTGAAGAAGTGAGGTTCTTACCCACGAAAGCTTATGCTCCCAATACTTCTGTTAGTCTTAAAGGTGCCACAGGACCCTCTGTTGCTACCTACTATGGGCTCCCCCAGAGGGGCAGGCGCTTATATAGGTACCACTTTACAGAGCCCAGTCCCTGGGCAGGCCGCGGAGCGCCCCAGCATCTCCGTGCCCCAGCGGGACCCCTCTGCGACGCACCAGCCAGTGGCACCATGCCCGTGGCACCATGCCCGAGGCTCCCCCAGCCCCACTCACCGTCCTGGACGGTGCAGAAGGCCGCGGGATCGGGGCAGTCGCCGGCCCCGAAGGTTCCCCTGGGCGGGTAGCCGCGGCCCGCTGTCCGGGCAGGCAGCAGGGGCTCCTTCTCGGTGCCGGCTTCCTCCTCCATGGACAGCGGCGGCTGCGCCAGGCGCTCCCCTGCAGCAGTTCCCAGCCGCGGCCGCCCGGCTCATAGGGAGAAGGAAGGCAGCAGCGCGCACTCCGCCTGGGGCTCTGCCCCGGGAGAGCCGGCTCCGCCCGCTACACGTGACCCGGCAGCCAGCGGGAGGAGGAGCCGCCTGACCCCAGCCCGACCGCCTCTTGGGGGACCGCAGTGCAGCGCCCCGGCCTGCGCGACCGGCGGTCGCTCGAGGGGGACTCGTGGGGACCAAGAGCAGGGGTAGCCAGGGGCTCCAGTGTGCGACGGGCTGGAGCTCCGACAGGTCCTGGGTGCAGTGGGCTGCAGGATCTGCCAGTGGAAGCGGGAGATAGTAGGGGGGCTGGGTCTCGTGGCTGCTGTGACGCCCTGGAGCCCCTCTTCCTGGCTGGGTGACTCACAGCTATATCAGCGTGATCGCTGCTGTACCAGGCTCTCTCCTTCGGCTGGCGCAGGGGAGTCAGGACATAGGTGATAAACACTTTCATCTCTCCACAGGAGTGTATCCCACAGTCACTCCTGCTGCCTTGGTTCACGCTGAGCAGAACTATAAATCTCCTGAAGGGCTGGAGCCTACATTGCTAACACATCATCATAATTATTGTCTCTAAAGCACTATTGTCACAGCTGCACAAGACAGCAAATCAGGATCCAATTTTTAAAAAATCTGCTTGACTGGACAGTACAGATCAATTACCTGGCCTGATCCTGGAGTAGTTCTGCTGCCATTCGTCTCTCCAAACCACTGTATAGCTAGACAGCACAGTACTTTATTTGCAGTAAATATGGCACAAATCAGGGGTTGGCAACCTTTCATTTATTCACTCTAATTTAAGGTTTCACGTGCCAGTAATACATTTTAACATTTTTAGAAGGTCTCTTTCTATAATATATAACTAAACTATTAGTGTATGTAAAGTAAATAAGGTTTTTAAAATGTTTAAGAAGCTTCATTTAAAATTAAATTAAAATGCAGAGCCCCCCAGACCGGTGGCCAGGACCCGGGCAGTGTGAGTGCCACTGAAAATCAGCTTGTGTCCCCTCTTTGGCACACGTGCCATAGGTTGCCTAACCCTGGCCCAGGTTCTTAAAGGTATTTTGGCACCATTGGAGAGTTAGGTGCCTAAATATTTGAGCATCTGGACCTATGTGAAAGCCTTTCACTAATATTTGATACATGGCATTAGGCCAACTTCTTTAGAGTAGAATCCAATAACATGAGGTAAGAGTGGGCTTACTATACACTGAGTGACCACAGATGGAATTAAGAACCTCATTTATTAACTGTCATATCATCCATAACATTTTTTCCAGAGGACTGAGCACTGGATTGGGAGTTGGAAAGTCCTGTCTCTGCCATCTACTCACTGTATAGCCTCGGCCAAGTCATTTCACCTTCTGTCTCAATTTGTACTGTCTAAAATGAAGATATGACTACTTATGCACTCACTTCACGGGGTGTTCTGAGAATTAGTGACAGTTGATGTGTGCAGTGCTTTGAACATGTAAAGCACAATATAGATTATTGTTTGTATTAAAGTATCACCCACAATTCCCAATCAGGATCAGGACCACAGAGTACTGTACAAACACTTAGGATGACACAGTCCCTGCCCTGAAGAATGTATGCTCATTATTATAATAAAATGTTTTGAAGCATGTACTGAACTTACCTGCAACATTGTTTTTAGAAACAAACAATTTATGGAAGCCAAGGAGTTCACTGGAAATTGCACTTTCCATCAAAACTCTTTGTTTTCACAGAAGCAGTGTATTTTCCACCAGGCTGTGTGATTCAGAATAATTAAACCTTTCATTCTCACACCTCATCCACAGGTTGCATCAGATTTCCCTTCTATTGTGTGCCTTTAAAGTTCTAGAGGGTCCTGTGGCACCTTTAAGACTAACAGAAGTATTGTAGCATAAGCTTTCGTGAGTGAATGCCCACTTTATCACTCACGAAAGCTTATGCTCCAATACTTCTGTTAGTCTTAAAGGTGCCATAGGACCCTCTGTTGCTTTTTACAGATTCAGACTAACACGGCTACCCCTCTGATACTTTAAAGTTCTAGATGACTTTGTAGGATTACACAGTTTTTTGTTGTAATTCTTTACTATGCAGTTTCAACTACAGGTGCAGTTTGGAAAGGGTAAAATATAGTGTGAACTATAGTAAAATTATTAATGGGCAATATGTCCAGTGTAATTAAATTAACAGTATGTCTCATCTGAACAAGGTTCTATGCGTCTCTAGTTCTTATGGACTTTACAATGTATCTCCAAGATTTAAAACAGAGATTGAGAGACTTTAATTTGTAGAAATATAGGTAATTTTGTAATATAAAAGAATTGAGAGATCAGCAAAGAACTGATTTTACATAAACAAAATATGGTATTTAAGAGAAATCTTCCAGCTATATGAGAATGTTGGGGGAAATTACTAGATACAGCCATTCTGGCCATGATATTTTTAAGATGGAATGTT
>NW_020664447.1:18943948-18987410 GCF_002925995.2 Terrapene triunguis | reverse complement strand
TGAGTCAGGCATGGGTGTTTTATTGCAGTGAAGACATACCCAGAGTGCTTAGCGCCTCCTAATTGGCTTTTGAAAAATGCAATGTTAAAAATATTCTTCCACTGAAATGAACTGATGGTCTGAGATCATCCTTAGTGGACAGGTACTACTATTGTAATTGGTACTGGGGCTGGCAGTTTCAGCTCAGTCTCAATGCCCATGTAGTCCTTGCTATCTCCCTACCCTTGGAAGCAGTTCCATCAGGACAGAATTGAGGTTGCAGAGCAGTAAGGGAAAGGTTGCAATGTCACTATGTGCTGTATTTATTCAGTAGAACAACTTCAGTCTCTAGCATCATCTTGCCACTATTTTTCACCATCTCAAATGTTCACTTAAAATTGTTTGGGATGGTTTATTTGTTTTAACAAAGAAACTTTTCCACTGTTTAAATGACTTTTTTCAATTTTTAAAGCCTACTTTGATATGTAGGACAGCCTCAAAAATTAAGCCAAAATCCTACTGTGAGAAGTAGCTTTTTCATACCCAATGGTACCAATATGGCTATTTGTGTGGGAGCGTCATTGAACTGTCAATACATTTTTGAGATGTAATTGTTTCCCTGATTTTGTTTTTAAAATGTAAGTTACTGCCTTACGAAAAAAAAACACTTTCCAAAACTAACTGAGATTTGTGTAATAATCATTTAGGCAATTTTCTTTTTAAGATTAAGCAATAAATTATATGATGTATTACTGAATAACAGTTCAACTATAGGGTATGTTGGGCAACAAAGATCTTTTCTATTGTACAAGTCAGTGTTCCAACTGCGAAATATTTATAGTTAGAAACACTAACTTTGCAGAAGTATATTATCCATTTTAATGAAAGCTGGGCCTGAACCAAACCTTGGTGTGTGCTTAGGATCTGAACTCGTATGTCAATTTTTCACATCACCTGTTTTTATAATGGGACAGCCAAAATCCTTGACCTGGACGCAGTCCCAAACTCAAAAATGAAAGTAGACCTGTGTGCCTCAATATCCCACCCAGTGTGCTGGTTTCTAACAGCCATTGGTTTGATGCTGCAGTCATTACTGTGGTTCAGACTCTCATTAACTTCAATAGGTAACCACACCCCTGCGCCAGGCATTCTACCAGGTTTGTTCTGTGTACCCAGCCTCAGCAAGGATCACTTATGAGTCCAAGAGGAGACGTGGTTGTTTTTATAGGACACTAGAGAGAGGAGGACTTATCAAAGGAGATGGTCTGCAAGAGCAAATAGGCAGGGAAGATAAAACTGCAGACAGAACCAATTAGTCTGAACACTCAATTACTAAACACCCAATGGTGATAATAGGATTGTGACATCTGAGGTGAGTTACCAACTCTCCCCCTTTTCTTTCTCTTTTCTCTCCACCACAATCAGCTCAGAACAAGTCCAGGCCAGCCAGAACTATTAGAAATGATGACACAGTGCGAATGTGCCATTTATTTAAAAAAAAAAAAAATAGCACTAAGAGACACCTAGTGGAATTTTGAAGGTGTTATCTTGTTCTGTTTAATTTGACATTTCAACAGGCGGAAAATGAGTTGGTATATTTTGGCAATAGAAACACAGCATTAGCTCCCATTTATTATGGGCCAGAACTGGCTCTCATTAGGTTTTTCCATTGACTTCCAAGGGAGCAGCAGCAGGCCTAACACTTTTCTCCACCTGTTTCTTAAACACTGGAAATAACTACGTGACATTCCCTTTGGTGAGTTACTGATAGAGTGATCATGATTAACGTGGCATTTGCCAACAGCTGACCACAGTTATTTCCCTTTACAACAGAGGGGGAAATGGTGGTATGGCTAATAGCACTGTGGGCTAACTGTTAGTAAATGCTGAATTAAGGGTGTCGTCTGCTGTAAGGGCAACACTGAGAGAACTCCAAAAACAAATGTTAAAATGATACATTTGATTGGTTCAACCAGCATCTGACAGTGGTGTGGTAGAGAATGGTCATTTGCAGTGTTAGTGCCACAATAGAAACACAAGAACAGTCTGACAGATTCATCTTAATTGTTAAGTGTTTAAAATGCTTAATAGTATAGGAGTAGCAGCAGAAAGTCTGCCTGCCAAGATATAGTTATGTGATTCTGGCTGTTCTCACTCTCTCCTTTGTAAGTTGGAAACACACTGAGGACCCCCGGAGCCAACAGCCCTTCATTGTTCCTTTTCTCCTATGACTGTCAAAAGAGGCAGGAAGCAATAGCTTTGGCAAAAGAGTGAAAGGAGAAGAGCTCTCATTTCTGACTGAGATTCCAGGCCATATGAAAATGAAAAGTTAGATCAGAACCTTTGTTTTTAAATTCTGCTGCTTCTGGCTCACAGAGCATCAATTGTTGTGCCTGCAGAGGCAGCTGCATCCAAGCCAGGTTTCTCCCCTACTGGGAGAGTAGGTGGCAGTAGTGGTCACCCTCATGTCCTGCCCTGATACCAAATGGCGGGACTATCTACCACCTGTGGAAGATGAGGAACCCCCGATGGGCCAGCCTCTATTCCACCCTGGTTCCACGGCCCGCCGGGGATATTGGTTGGTGGTTCCTCCATGGAACCATGAGCACAGGCATATACCTGGCGTGGTTCACCCCCATCCTTGACACCTGCCCCTTTTGCGATGTGAGGGAGAATCTGGTGCTCACTTATCTTGAATGCGCCAGGTTGCAGCCTCTATTCTGGCTCCTCCAGAACCTCCTGTTGAGGTTTTGGCTGCACTTTTCCCTACTCCTGTTTATATTTGCACGCTCTGTCTGTGGCCCCACAAAGTCACGGGACCTCGTCAACCTCCTCCTGGAACTGGCTAAAGTGGCCGTCTTCAACACCAGGAAGAGGATGCAAGATGACGGGGTGCTCTGCGACCGTGGGGCCTATTTCTGCTCCTCCTTGGTCTCATGCATCCAGGCAGAGTTCCTCTGAATAGCATCCACTGGCTCCCTAGACAGCTTCGAGGAGCAGTGGGCACTGTCCAGGGTTGTCTGCTCGGTGTCCCCCTCTGGATCCCTGGTTTTGAACCTGTGACCTTCACTCCTGACCCTGTTATTCATTCGTTGTCCCCTGTACTCAGTTGGTTCCCAGGTCCCGTGGTCCCTCCTGCAAGGCTGGGGAAGGAGCCTCCCAGGATTCCAATAAGGCCACCTGACTCTGAAGGGGGAAGTCAGCTTTAGACTCCAACCAGGACTTTATGGGACCCTTGCCAAAAGGCTGACCAGCCTGCTGTCTCCATGAATGGCTCCACTCTCTTCTGGGGCTGCAGGAAGCAGGGAATGGTGGGAAACTTGCCCTGTGTCCATCCACCACCTTGCCTGCAGTCTATTTCAACAGCCGAAATCCAGGCATGATTTAGGCCTAGAATTCCCTACTGTAACATCACAACATTGTTATGCTCAGAGCTGGACAAAGGCCCTAATAAAAGGGCATCATGTGTAACTTCAGTGAATGCAAGTAAGAAGTGGCTAAATGCTAAGGCAACAGGTGAAAAGGGAAACATATGACTAACACTCTTGCCTTCATTCCCTTTGTATCTGTCTACAATTCAGGACACATTTATGAGATGGTGAAGCTTAAAATAAGCAAAGAGCAAGAGGAGGGTGGGTAAGGCAGCCTTACGGAATGCTAAGGGAAAGCTGGTTTTATAACCATCTCTCCTATGCTCACTCTGTGCCCAAGTGTTTTACAGAGTAGCGAGCTCAGTTTCATTAACATAGTGACTACACAGGCAAGTAAAAGCAGCCATTATTCACTCACTGATGACAGTGCATGCTCAGCCTTGGAAAGTAGCACCAGGTTAAGTGGGAACAGAAATGTAAGCCAGAATACCAGCCTTATCCCCATCTCTTTTCAAAAAGTGCCAGGCACTGAGGGAACATTTTACATGTCATGTATACCAAAGTTTTCTTTATAAATCATAAAGCAGGAAAAAAGGGCACATGCCCAATTTTATTTACAGCTCACCTTTAAATAATGTTTTACAGATAATAGTAGAGTACCTTTTATCTGAGGATCTCAGAGCGCATTCAGCATTATATCAACTAGGCAGTATCCCTATTTTAGGAATGAGGAAACAAACTCACAGAGATTAAAGTGAATTTCAAAGGTTACACAGCAAGTAGATGGCAGAGCCAGAAACAGATCTTAGGAGTGCTGATCTGGGCCACATTAGAAACTACTCATGTATATAAAATTTGGCCCATGCTCAAATACCTTTGTTAAATTAGGATCTTACTCTGCTGTTCCAATCACTAAACCAGATGAGTTAGTTAATTCTATGTAAATACAAAATGTTAAGAACAGAGCCAATTAGCATTATAAAAATGTGAATTTATTACACAATAAAATGAAAATTTAGTTTTTTTTCACAGCAGCATGTGCCAGAGACTATAAAGATTTTTGCTTTCAGTTCAACATGTTATATAAAAATCACATGCAGACCATTCATTAGGCCCAGTCAAATTTTATATGGGCGCACACATTTTCACACAAAAGCACTGACCTGGGTTTCTATGATTGGAGGGATCATAACACTTGTTATTTCCAAGTATTCAGACAATCTTTGGGTATATGTGAAAATATTAATGAATCATGAATGATTAATTATCCAAAAATTAAAACCCAAAAGTCCAATCTTTATTTTTACATTTTAAAAGTTTCAGCCATGACCATGTGAAATATGTGACCAATCACACACCATGAATAACAAATAGTGAATAGCTGAAGCAAACCATTCAGAATCATGAATAATACAGCTTGAAACTTATTTGTCCAAACTAATTTGGGTTTGATTAATTACAAATATAACTGGTAACAAAAAGATAGACCAGCTCTATAGTCTGTTCAGTCACTGGAACCATGCTAATCTTCAGAATATACTCTATCCTTGAATGTTGTGTTTGTAGACCCACTATTAAGTCAGTAGTATAAGAGCGGAGAGTAGTCAGTCCACATCTTCAAGTACAGGTTTCCCTTCCTTACTTTCTAGATTGGAAACCTGTAAGTAAACAAGGTACAGAAGTAAAAAACAAATTTGCATTTAATTTCTGATATGAATTTTAGATTCACACAAGGAATTGGGGTAGTGAACTGTGATTAATTTGAGCAAGATTGTAAACTTGTTGTCAAGTTTAAGATGATCACCAGTATTAGGCCTAAAACTTCCGGAAGCTTTATAGAATGAGCTTTGCAAAATTATCTTTAAAAAGCAAGCTTTGCAAAATGAAGCTACAACTTGTGGTCAAAAGACACCTACAACCAGACAACATTTTATCCTGACTCTTATATGGTATAATAGGTCATGCCCCCAGGTATGGCTTATTGAAACCACCTTTGGAACTTGTGGTTAAGAGATGCTGCAGCCAAAAAACTGATTCCTATGTGGGTTTGATGGGCTAGGCCTTTAGGCATAGGTCATCAAAATAACCTCACCCACAATCAAGCCGATAGCCCATTTAGAGGTAAGTTACCTAGAAAACTAAGGGAAACCACAGTCGAGACAGTGGGCTATATAGAAATAAGCTATCTCCTTGAGCATAACTTATAAACTAAAACAATAATTGGCTACAAGAAAATAAGTAAGCATGAATTATACAGCCAAAGCGACAACACTAAATTTGGCCTAACCTGATTGGTTGACCTGCTTCAAAGCACGGTAGGCAAATGAGATTAAATGTGTAGAACCTCAGGTGGGTGTGTGTGTGTGTGTCTTGGTCTAAGAAGTTAGTCTCTTTGATCAGTCTGACCCGCACCCCCTGAACCAAGGAAACCTGAACTGCACCGACTATCTGCACCTGGCCAATGCAAAGAGCGGTCGACTAAAGGGTAACATATTCTCGGCAGGGTAAGGTTTTAAAGTAAAATAGTCTGGTTGCATGCAAAATAAGGTAACAGAGTAAAGAAGTCTGGGTTGCTCGAGCTGTTTTGATCTCAAGTTGTACTAACACTATAGTATTAAAAAACAAGTGTGTCGGAATAATTTGATCTCAGATTATATTAATGCTGCAGTATTAAAAATAGTAGTAAAAGTTTACTTGTACTTGTGCTTGTCTTCTATGTTGCATTTATAGCTGTAAATCATTAAAAGCCTATCCTGAGGAATAATCAGTAGTTTTCATTTCTTTATACGGACACCACTTAACCTCATGACATCTGTGTTGGGTGGTGGGAAGTAGTGATCACCCAGAGCCCCATTTGGGCCCTGATGTGTGTCCCCTTCTTCCTATATCTCCGCATGAACAATGAACAGAGGAACAATAAGCCATAGGCCAGATTCTCAGCTGTGCCCAATAAGCACTGGAAACAGCAGAGAAAGGTGTATGCAAAAGATTTGCATCCAACCTCAGTCCCTGATCCTTTCGACAGGTTCTGTGTCAGCCCATGCCCCAATCACCTCACAACTGCTCTAAATTATGCCAGCTACTCAAGGCCCCAGGGGCCATTTTGGAAGCCAGGTAGTAGTAGAGTGCAGAAGAGCTCTGGAGGGTGGCATCAGAGCTGCACCACCTAGGAATTCCCTCACACTGGTAAATCTACCAGGGCGACAGCCCCTTTGTGCTGGAGGATGAAATGAGCCATAACTGCAGGTCTGGCGAATCTGAATAAAACCATTGTCTCAAGCTCTCTCTCCAATTAACATCTTATCTTTGTGCTACAAACAACACGTGACATTGTCCTCGAGGATGATTCTCTTAGGAATTACAAGTGAGTGGCCTGCAAGTGCAGAATTTCCAGGCCAAGGGAAACCCTTAGTGCACTCACTTACCAAAACAGACCAGCCTTGCCTTGCAGTATTATAAGAGGCCCTGTGATGGGGCATCTGCCCCACACTTGGCTCTAAGGGGTTAATAGAGCCCTAGGGAGGCTGCACCGGAGGTAGCCAATCAGAGAAGGGCTGAAGGGAGCAGCCAATCAGGGCCAAGCAAGCCCATATAAAAAGGGAACTGCAGGGCACAGAAAGGCAGTTCTCTGCGGGGAGCCCAGGGAGGAAGGACTGTGTCCCTGGAGGGCTGAGAGAACTGTCAGCACCCTAGACAGAGCAGTGCTGCTAGCAGGGGCTGGGGGAGCGAGAGACAGCTCCTGGCTGGCTGCTGGGGTTTGCAGGTGGAAGGTCTAAGGCAAGGATAAAGAGGATGCTGTGGCCACGAGGAAGTGGCCAGACAATATACTGCAGTAGCCACTAAGGGAAGTGTCTGAACAGCAGACTGCAGGTCCCTCAGAAGGGGGGAGCACAGAGTGCAGCATAACCAGAGGGCTGTGTCGCTGAAGAGGATGCCGCGGTCCTTGGAGAGACGTGGGTCCTAGAACAGGAGTGACGGTGGCGAGGCACCACCAGAGGAGGGCGCACTGGTGAACAGAGCTAATCCCCACAACAGCCAGCAGGAGGCACCACAGTGCAGAATGAACCCTGTAACATGCCCTTATTTTTGAGTCTTGTGAAAAACTTTCTGAAACAGTTACCAGCACAGGCTGCTGCTGTAATCTACTGGATAAGAAAAATTTAAGGAATGGATTTTTTTTTTTTTTTTTAAACTGGCCCCCCTCTTTGCACACAGTTTGCAATGGCAAATACCTGCAGGCCCAAGTAATATCACAGGGAAGCATATGCCAATACACTGGGTCATTACAAGTCTAAGTGATATTCACTGTGCCCATAATATTTACAGGCACAAAAAGAGAGGCCAGATTTTTACAGTCTGATCCTACAAAAATATCCAATCCAAAAGGAGTTTTGCCCTATGCTTTAATGGGAAAAGGCCCAAAATTATGAGTTGTGGGGTGGGGCTAAAAAAAGAATGCAGCATATGGTACCTTTTATCCTAGGTTTCCAGGGAGTCAGCTACTATTACAGCATGCCTGACATTTTAGAGAGGTGGGAATTAATATTTTGTTCCATATGTAAACATATTCTTAAAAGCAACTGAAATGTAAAATCTTTGGCAGTGAAAACGCCAATGTGTTAAAATTCCTCAGCCAAGCACTTTTATGGTAAAAGAAAATGTATTGAAATAATGTTAAGGTTGTGACTGAAGCCCACAGAAAACCAAGCAAGTCGTAGTTACAGCTACCACTCGATCCTCTACACACCTCACAGTGTCAGTCTAAAAATAGTTGCTATATCCAGGCATACAAGGTCAAATTAATCCTCGGTGTAACTCCACTGACTTCAAGGTTCAAAGAGGGGATTGCTGTAAAGGCAGATGGGCAGACACCTTCACTCAATTTCCCAGCTCTTACTGAATTTGTCACACCATTTTAGGTCCCAATCCTGCAATCAGGTCCGTGTAGATAGACTTCTGTTACTGTGTGCTGGCCCGTTGCTCTGAATGGGCAGGGAGTTCATAAGCATAGATCAGTGGTCCCCAAACTTTTCAAGGTTGTGTCCCGCCTTAACCCTGTCTCCCCCACCCCAGGGAGCTGTGGCAAGGGACGTGGCTCTGGGGTCAGGGTGGGGACACCCGGACAGAGGTAAAAGGAGCCCCGGCCAGGCCGCACTGGGGGCTAGGGCTGGGGCCGGGCTGGAGCAGAGCTGGGCGAGGAGCAGGGCTGGGTGGCAATCCCTCCCTGCCCTTCCGTGGAGGCTGACCCAGGCCCCGCCACACTCCCCCAAACATTCCTCCGTGCCCCTGTTAAAGTAACAGTTAAAGTTACTATGCTCTCCTAAGAATTAGATCATAGGAATCTTGTCTATGTAGACATACTGGAACTGAGCTTATTGTATCACAAATGATTTAAAATAAACCTAAAAAAGAAGTGAACTATGCTTACTTGTTTATCTATAGACCTGAACTGCCAGGACCAGGTGGAGTTGTAAAGGAAAGGTCTCAGGTCAAATCGGTTGTCGTCAGGACTGTAGTTTTCAGCATGATAAGCAGGTGTGAGGGTGGTCATTTTATGTCTGTTAATTGAGTACATCCTGAAAAAATGCTTCACCTTGGATGCCACCTGGTGTACAAAACACAGTTTCAGGTCAACTGAAATTTCTCAGAACTTAAACACAATTCTAGACGAGCAAGTTACTCTGGAGAGAGCTAATTCACAAATCCAAATTTATATATATTAGTTACCACTACTAATTTATCTTACCACAGAGGAAGCTAGCTATGTAATATGCATTTAAAGTATCAGAATGCACAAAAGTGTCACAACGAAACACACATCTGTACTATTTTGCTGTAAATGTTTCTTATAAAGGGAGAAGATGGATATCCCAGGGGTTGGGGCACTGGCCTGGGTGGGAGACCCAAATTTTATTCCCTGCTCTGCCATGGACTTCCTGTGTGACCTTGGGCAAGTCACTTAGCTTCTCTGTGCCTCAGCTTCCCATCTGTAAAATGGGAATAATAGAACTTCCCTACCTCACAGAGGTCCCAAAAAGGGCACTGCTGGGATAAAAGCAAGTGCCCATTGAAATGTCATGGAAATGACACCCCTCCAACCAACTCCGTCACAGGATATGTGGACGTGGATTTCTTTTAGGTGTTTTGAAAATCAAGAGCCACCTTCTCTCCTGCAATATATTCATGGCACACCCATTAACTTCATGGGGATTGGGCGCATATAAGGGAAGGCAGAATTTGGCCATGCATGTATAGATCTAAAAATAAACAGTTCCCTTCAGAATACCTAACTGTTGATCTAACAGTCTGCAGTATAGACAAAAGGCTGGAATCACTCTAGGATCTGTGCCAGCTTGTAAAAGCAGAAAACAGCAAAACACAACACAGACAGTGGGTAGTGTGTGATCAGTGTCAGTGGGCAGGTTTCCACAGAGAGATTTCTCTTGAAATTTGGTCTTTTCTCCTTTAACATTTTCTCCTTTAACCTTTCTAGGGTATTTCTAAATACAAGAGACTGATTAAGCTGTTCCTTTTAAGTTATGAAAACTACACGTGATCTTTTTCCAAGTGCAAATTCTGTTAATGGAGGATTTTAAATACAAGATTTTTTTAATTTTTACCTCTCTTGGGGTACAGATCTCCTTCCACATATTGATCAGCTTACAAAACATGCTGTAAGGTCCAGCCTTGGCCATCTTCCTTAGTTTGCCATAGACTGAGAGTTCTGTGTATGTCATCCCCATATCTTCCTGAAATATCACACACAAAAAGGGCACTGAAAATGTATAACATGAGTCAGACTGCATTATTTTATAGGAGACTGTAATAAATTCAGTTAATCAGAGAAATACTAAATAGAAAATCCATCTCCATTTAAAATAAGGACTGCAGTGGAAGTTCAGAATTTTTTTATGGGAATATACTGCATCTAGCTAGCAAGAGCACTTCTTGAATAAAAAGGATTTTTCCTTCTGTGGTACTTGAACACAGGCTTCACGTCTGCAAGTTAAACTTAGATGTTGGCCTTCTGCTTGAAGACAAGAAGCTAAATTCTGCCCTGACTTACCCTCCACTTTCCTAGAAACACTCTACAGTTCCCTAGAATTTAGACCATCCTTGATTTCAGGGGTGTTCTGTAAGTTTGAACACTGATCTCATATCCAACTAAATAAAGAAAATGAAGAAACAAAGTTCTGGGGCCAATATTTCCAAAAGTGACTTGTGATTCTGAGTGACTCCCATTTTGGGGGGCCCAACTTGAGAGGCCTTGAAGGGGATTGATTTTCAGAAAGGGCTGTGCCTTCACCCTCTGAAATACAGACCCCTTAGAGATATCTTGAGTGGAGCACCCAAAACTCAAGGCATCCAAAAACGCATTACTTTTGAAACTCTTGGCCTGTATAAACAAGCTTGGTGCCAGATATTAATGTTTACAGAGCTGTTTTGTGGAATGGCTTATGAGACCATTCAAAAGGAGAGAAACTTATCTTAGTCATAGTTTGAAGAGGGGCAGCAACGCCACTACTGAACAAAAAACAAGTTGTGAATAAGGCTTACCAGAGCGTTTTTTAAAGTCATTGCCCATTACCTCATCAGTTTGAGACACGTGTCCATCCGCCAGGGGCTCTAACTCTGCAGTTGGTGGAGCTGATATAATACTGTGTAGGAAAAAGCATTCATTCAAACCAATCCCGTTAGCTGACTGGCCTGCTAAATATCAAGTGCTTTATTTAAGTCCATTTGGGGAGCACAACCTGCAAAATGATCGTGAAAAGAAAATGGGACATCTACTAGACTACTGCCATTTGTGCCAAAAGCTCTCCCAGGTGCACAGGGTGATGCTTATTGTAAAATCATAGTTATAATATATTTTCCTGAGTCAAGTCTGAGTATAAATGGAATAAGGACCTCAGGATTCAAACACAGCAACAATCAGTTCTGCAACTGAAAGTTTTTGATAGTTTGTGCTACATTCACAGAAACAGCAAATAAACAGTCTTGCATCCATCTAAATCCCTGTCCAGGCTAAGGCTGAAAAAGAGCATAGCCTTGCCTACAATGAGTTTTTGCCAAGAGTCTCTCCTGTTGAAGCTCCCCTGATGGTAACAACATTGGGAAAGCTAGTATAGAACAGCTCCTGAAGCTGACCGGATTAACACTGTCCCTTTTAAATACACCTCTACCCCGATATAACACAAATTCGGATATAACGCGGTAAAGCAGCGCTCCAGAGGGGCATGGCTGCGCACTCCGGAGGATCAAAGCAAGTTCGATATAACACGGTTTCACCTATAACGTAGTAAGATTTTTTGGCTCCCGAGGACAGCGTTATATCGGGGTAGAGGGGTAATGTAGTGTAAAAACTTAGGCAGTCACAGCAGCATTGTCTCCACTAGCACCCTCAACCAGCTGGTGTTAGCAATGATAGAAAAAAGTTGCCAAAAAATAAACCCTAGTGTAGATACAGCCCTAGTAGCAATCATGTTTAAACATAGTTGCTAGCACAGTTATGGCATAACTTCCCTGACAAATATTCACTTGGATTTATTTTGCAAGAACCATAATATATCCATGTTTTAAAGCTATGCTAAAGACTACAGAGTTTTGGTAGGTCTAGATGGCCAATATTAATAGTGCTATTAGGCTGCCTCGTTTTCAGAGAAAAATCTCTGTACACACTGATCAGGAAAAATATACTAGCTGCAGCTACATTTAAAGTTATTATTATTTATCACATGTATTACAGTGGCGTAAGAGGTTCAGAACTGGAGTTCCATTATGTTACAGATGTGCACACACTGTAGGAGAGGAAGAGGAGTATGGATGCTAAAACAGGGCCTAAGAATCATTACTTGACTACTCACCTTCTGAGTGCTGTAAGCTGGAAGTTTTCCATACAATACTGTATCAAACTTCTCAAGTCAGTCTTGCTGATTCCACCAACAGGATTGATATCGGCACTGGAGCAATCGTACTTAGTCAAGTATCCGTAAAGACTGAAAGAGAATAAGGAACTTTATATAACAACCAAGATTATAAAAATAGGGCCTTTTATGTTTTCATGTGTATTTATAAGGCTATCATTTTTTTAAAGTCACTGGGACATTAAGGGGTAAACAGATGATTGTTCGGATATGGTAGTGCTACTCTAATGACCATTATGTCTCTGGCAGGGAGGTGATAATATTTTAATACCTACTGCAACTGCAGTTAGCATTGTATGCATTACAAGTGAATTGCAAATAAAAACAAAACGAAGACTGTATTTCCTGAAGCAATGTAGGCTGACTGCCTCCCAGGACTGGCACAAGCTACTTCTTAGAGCCCTTCCCTCTTGAGGTCTCAACTTTCCTGGATAATCCAACCACTCAGAGACCACCTGATCTCACCTTCTTGGGAAATCAGAGGGGTAAGTAATTTACAGGCTACTCTGTGGAGAGGCAAAATGGTCCAGTGAATAGGACACTGAACTAGGACTTGGGAGCTGTGGGCTCTGCCTCTGAGTTTCAGTATGACTTTGGGAAAGTCTCTATGCCTCTATTTGGACTGTAAGCTCTCTCTGCAGGGACAGCTTCAATGCAGTGTGTGTCTGTACAGAGCCTGGACTAAAGGGGCCCTGATCTTGATTGGGGTCTCTAATGTTTACACTGCAATATAAGACTATGCTTTAGCCCAGGCTTAAGCCAACCCCCCCTTGTGTCTACACTCCAATTACACTGACCCAGGGTCCCAGGACTCTGCAGAGCTCTAGGGTCAAAGCTCAAGTGAAACCGGGACCCAGGGTCCAAGCCCTATTGCTTTGCAGTGTAGATGCAGTGCTGCTTGACTTGGGTCCTGGGACTCATCCAAAAGTATCCCACAATTCCATGGGACAACTTCCTTAGTCCTCTCTATCCCAACAATCTGCAGTCCACTCTACTGAAAAGGGAAGCCACTCCCCCATACCCTTAGCTAACAGTAGCAGCTCAGGTCAGCATTAGCCCATTCTCTTCTGATCACCCATCTGCAAGCACACTGTCAGAGAGCATCCTGGGTTTGGTGGGTTATTCAAACTTCCTGTAACAACAACCCCACAATTCTCCAGCATGTAAAGCATGCAGGGCAGGCAGTAAAGTTTTCCCACAGTGCATCACAGTCCTATGGCTAGAGTGGCCACATTACAGGAGACTTTGGGATATAGTAACTTTGACTCAAGTCTGCACACTGTGGATGCCTGAGCCCTAGGTTAGACAAGTCTCAATGTAGGGTTTAAATACAATGTAGACACTTAAGCCCAGGGTTCTGTAACACAAGTCAGCTAACGTGAGTCCCATTAACACTGGACTTACTTAAGTATGTCTGACTGTTGTTTTGTATTACATTGCAATGTATTGACACCCAACTCCCCCATTTACAACGTGAGGATCTGCAAACTGTAAATCTAATTCTGATGCCTCCACCAACCAATGAAGCAGGGCATTTCACACAAAAACAACTAAAATACTTCCTTACTTACCTCAATAGCAACTAAAATCCCAAGTTTCCAGGCTCCCACAGTCACAGGTCACCTTGTCCTTTGTGATGCCCCACCATACTGTGACCAAGCTACTAAGCTTGGTCCTGATATTTTTAAATATATTGCATGGCTTCCAAAGTTGTTGGGGTTTTTTGTTTTGTTTTTTGTTTTTAAATCTCTAATAATAAAGGCATTAAAAAGACACAAAATATTAGCTTCACTTTCGTTTTCTATTTACTATATGGGTCACCTTCGCTACTGAAGATTGCTGAGAAAGGAACAGCTGTTCTTTTTATCAAATTACTGCACCAATTCTCTAATGGGCATCTGAAAAATGTCTACTGATTTGGTTCAGTTCATGTTTTCATTGATTCCAGTACACTCATTTTATTCTTAAATTAATTATATTTTCTGGGGCATTGGTATATACTGTCATCCAGTGGAGTTACAAAAGACTGCAGTGAATTTGACTCCCGATGACTTGTTAATAGATTTCTAATATTCACCCACCTTTCGTCCACATTGGCTGATCCGAGCACCAGAAGCCCGCCAGGCATCCCGCGAGCCCAATGACTCAGCTGAGCAAACAAGTAGGCAAGGACCATTCTGATTCTAGCCTACAAATCAAATTGAGAAATAAAGCAGATTTACAAAGCAAACTACTTTCTCCTTCATAAAACAGAATTCAAAGTCAAATTCGAATGTCCACTAGGAACTACGATGAGCCCAGCATACTTCAGAACTAAGCCACATTTAGAACTCCGGTCTCTACAGCTGACTAGTGAACACCGCAACCCAGTGTCACTTAATCCCCAAATGTTAGTATAAGAAGGGTTAGGTGGGGTGGTTCCTTTGGGGCAACAAAAGCATACCTGCACATTCTGTAGTGCCAGATTTTCCCTGCTGCTCCCTCCATAGACACGAAACTGGGGAGATCTCCCCATCACCATACTGAAAATCCCCACAATGGCTTTCACTGCCACATCTATGTTTAGATTTATATGATAGCTGAGAAGATTACAAGCACAAGTAAATCAGTTTGCATGCGTACGACTAGGTAAAATAGTATAAAACAAATGGTTTTAATTTTGTCTTCCTTATGTGAAGAAAATAATCAAACCCTCAATTCTCTAGCATGTAAATCAAGGACACACGATTAAGGCACTAAAGCCTATCACCACCTAATATCTGGCTTCTAGACTTGGGGAGCCTGGAGTGCAGACTTTTCAAGTTCAGTTGACTGGTTTCTTTATTCTTCCCCCAATGTTTCCAATGCCTACCCCCACACATACACTCAGGTATTAAGGCTGTAATATTCTACTTACCACCTTTATTACTCTCATACTGGTCTTTTAGAAAACCCGAAACTGTATATGAAATCTTAACTGCAACATAATTTAATCCAAGGATTTCTTATTCTATACCTGCCTATTTGTTCAGCCAACAATTTGGCCCTGTTGTATGTATCCTGGGAGGAGTTCTCGCTAGCCATGTAACAAGTGGTGAAGATGTGTCCACAGAATTCCTGGGAATCCTCAGGAGTATAGGTCTCATCATTCACTATCCTACGTACATCGGCCAGCACACCTTGATCTGCAGACAATGCAGTAAAAGTAAAATGAGAAATCAGATGAACCATCACAGATACCTTGTACTATTGCTAATAATACTTCGCTCTTCCACAGCACCAATTATTAGAGGATCTCAAAGCACTTTACAATCATAAAGGAACTAAGCCTCACAACAACCCTTCACAAAATAAGGTAACACTTCATTTGTTGGCATTTCAAATGTTCTCAATTCCATCACAGAGAATTATTGAGTTTGCTGCTGGTTTTGCATCTATAAATATAAAAAAGTTTTGTCCCATGTATTACAAAGAGGCTTCATAAGGATGAAATGCTAATCCAGTACAAAGCTTATGGACTACTTCAACACAATTTCAGGGCTTAACTTTCCTTAAGCATGTGTGTGAGACTTAAGCACGGCTTAAGAACTGAGCTGGCCGACGTACACAGTTGAATTTCACCCCAAATGAACAAACTCTCCCACAACAAACTGGAACACCAGACCCAAACATCCCAAAATTTGGATGATAAATCCAAAGAATAATCCAGATCCATGGCTATGTATTCTATGCCTTGCCCGTAAGTGAAGATATACACTACACATGTAGCTACACACGGCAGTGAAAGGCTCTGGCAGTGGGATGGTGGCAGGGCAAGGCTCTGGCAGCTCCCTTCTGCCAGAGCCCTTCCCTGCTGTCGTCTCCTGCTGAAGCCTTTCCCTGCTGCTCTTCCCCCTCCTCCCCCCACTGCAGCTTTACACTGTGGCAGGGAAAGGCTCTGGCAGCAGGGAGGCAGAGAGACACTACAATGCTGAAAACAGCAGTGTCAACGTAGGAGGCACTACTTGGGCATATAGAGAGCCATGTAGAGTACACCCTCAAGCGTCAGGCATGTAGGGCACTCTATTCTATTCACCTAAGCCATGCCTCACTATTTACACTGCTATTTATACCCCCCACTAGCAGGCATGCTGCATGTGTACTCCACACGCCATAAGTGTAGACATAGCCGGAGTTTCATAGCTGACCAAAACCCATAAATACAATTTGGAGGATCTTTGAAATCTGGATCCACATTTTGGCTGGGTTTCTCAAAAGGCATCTAAGGCAATTAGCTACCACACTCCACTGAAATGTAGCGCTTGGACCTGATCTCTAATTAAGCACATGACCATATGTTGCACCTTATGTACTGTAGTAATGGCTAATATTCATCTACCTCTAACCATTAGCAAGCTTGGTTACTTTGACAAGGACACACATACACACCAACTTACTTCCATTCTTGACTGCAAGGCAAACCTGGCGACACATGGAGTACACAATGCAAGCTGTAGCAGAACTGTCAATTCCACCACTAAGCGGTAGGAGAAATCCTGCCTTAAGCAGCAAACAATGGAAAAAGCTGTAAGAAGTGCCATTGTAAAAACGTATTTTACCCTTCAGAAACAATATGTTGAGCCCATTCCTGTGTCCCTCCCTCAGGTGAGTTATGCATGCTCCAGCCAGCAGGGCCAGTCAAGTCTGGTAGTACTTCGTTGGAAAACAGATCTAGCAAAGCATTTCACACCCTTATCACTTTGCATTGGCTAACCAAGCCAAGTCTCAGGTTAAACCTTTTACTTTGATGGCTAGAAAAAGCTGCTGAACAGGTCCTCACCCTCTAGCGTGGTTAAGGAAAGGCAATTAAGAAGGATGGCGTTCTTAGTATCCAATCCACGCTGTTTAATTTGGATCATTGCTTAATGTGATCTTCTGCTTATTTCAAAACACGATCTTTGGAATCAAACCACTAGTATGTGTGTTTGTCACTTTTTTTTGTCCATCTACTTAAAATGGCTTTTGAGAAGATGGAAGGTGATCATCAGAATTATTTTGGCAAGGAATGGTAAAAGCAGTTACCTTGCAATGGATGCAGTATGTTTTCTTTATAGTTAGGGACCACCTATTTTTAGAGAGCTGTAACTGACTAGTACTTTTTCATGTGTCTCTGTAGGCTCTCAACTACTACTAAGATTTCATCTGTGTGCATGTTGGCAATAGTTGAATATGTTGCAGATGCAATAAACTGTTGTTGTGGGTTAAATCTTAAATTCACTGTCCTATTCATCAATAGTTTACATGATAGTCACTCTCCATTTTCATGTTACAGGAAAAGCATGAGTAATATGCCTCTCCCAATAACAGCCATAATGGGCCCAGTCTTACTCCCATAGAAGTCAATATCAGTTTTCTACTGGACTTCAATGGGTGCAGGAGCAAGCCCAGAACTGGCAAGAATACAAGCATCACAATTCAGCACTTGTGTGATGTACAGCATAGAGATGTGCATGATGAAAAGAGGGCCCAAAACCAAGCAGAAGAAAAAAAAGTCAACAGCAACATGAATGCACAAAGGAAACAGATTCATGAATGAAGCTCTTAGAAGGAATTTCTCTTGAGGGATCCTAAACAATCTGGCCAGATTCAGTGCTGATTTACACCCTACACAATTCCATTGACTTTAATCAGATTGCCAGGGTGCAAGTCAGCAATGAATCTGGTGTATTGTTTCTGGGTACAGGGTAGAAAGGATGTTTTTATCATGCCATTAAAAATATGTTGCTTGCAGGAAACTGGAGCACCAACTTAGGTTACCAAAAAAACAAAAACAAAAAAAAAGTCCCTTTGTCAATGGGGGTTTTGTTATTGAATTTAAAGAAAGCAGGACTGGGCACTAACAGATTTGAAGAGAACAGTTAGACACACCTTGAATAAGTGCTTTAAGCTTGAACCGAAGATACTAGTGAAAAGTCTCCCAGAATAATCTTGCTCTAAAGAAATCTAGGTAGAGGCAAGCTACCTATACCGTTCTTATGGTTAAAACATAGAAAGACAATGTTGAAAAGAGAGTTCTTACCTGATTACTGCGTCTTAAGTAGTCCCAAAGCCAGCATGCAGGGCCAAGGCTGAAAGTTACAAAATATAAATATTAGGGCTGTCAAGAGATTTAAAAAAATTACCGTGATTAATCGCACACTTAAACAATAATAGAATACTATTTATTTAAATATTTTGGATGTCTTCTACATTTTCAAATATATTGATTTCAATTACAATACAGAATACAAAGTGTACAGTGCTCACTTTATAGCTATTTTTTATTACAAATATTTGCACTGTAAAAAACAAAAGAAATAGTATTTTTCAATTCCCCCCTTATAAGTATTGTAGTTGAACTTACAAATGTAGAATTATGTACAAAAAAACTGCATTCAAAAACAAAATAATGTAAAACTTTAGAGCCTACAAGTCCACTCCGTCCTACTTCACGTTTAGCCAATCGCTCAGACAAACAAGTCTGTTTACATTTGCAGAAGATAATGCTGCTCGCTTCTTGTTTACAATGTCACCTGAAAGTGAGAACAGGCATTTGCATGGCACTGTTGTAGCCGGCGTCACAAGATATTTACGTGCCAAATGTGCTAAAGATTCATATGTCCCTTCATGCTTCAACCACCATTCCAATCCAAAGCAATATGGACCGATACATGTTCATTTTCATCGTCTGAGTCAGATGCCATCAGCCACCAGCAGAAAGTTGATTTTCTTTTTTGGTAGTTCGGATTCTGTAGTTTCCGCATTGGCGTGTTGCTCTTTTAAGACTTCTGAAAGCATGCTCCACACCTCATTCCTTTCAGATTTTGAAAGGCACTTCAGATTCTTAAACCTTGGGTCGAGTGCTGTAACTATCTTTACATTCGTACCTTCTTTGCGTAAATCTCACATTGGTACCTTCTTTGCATTTTGTCAAATCTGCAGTGAAAGTGTTCTTAAAATGAACAACATGCTGGGTCATCATCCGAGACTGCTACAACATGGAATATATGGCAAAAAGTGGGAAAAACAGCAGGAGACATACAGTTCTCCCCCAAGGAGTTCAGTCACAAATTTAATTAACGCATTATTTTTTTAACGAGCGTCGTCAGCATGGAAACATGTCCTTTGAAATGGTGGCCGAAGCATGAAGGAGCATGAATGTTTAGCATATCTGACATGTAAATACCTTGCAATGCCAGCTACAAAAGTGCCATGCGAACGCCTGTTCTCAATTTCAGGTGACAAATAAAAAGCGGGCAGCATTATTTCCTGTAAATGTAAAAAAAACTTGTTTGTCTTAGCCATTGGCTGAACGTGAAATAGGACTGAGTGGACTTATAGGCTCTAAAGTTTTACATTGTTTTGTTTTTGAATGCAGTTATGTAAAAAGAATTAAAAAAAAATCTACATTTGTAAGTTGCACTTTCACGATAAAGAGATTGCACTACAGTACTTGTATGAGGTGAGTTGAAAAATAATATTTTATCATTTTTAGAGTGCAAATATTTGTAATAAAAATAAAATACAGTGAGCACTGTACACATTGTATTACGTTGAAACTGAAATAAATATATTTGAAAATGTAGAAAAACATCCACAAATATTTAATAAATTTCAATTGGTATTCTATTGTTTAACAGTGCAATTAATCACAATTAACTTTTTTAATCATGATTAATTCTTTGAGTTAATCGCGTGAGTTAACTGCGATTAATCGACAGCCCTAATAAATACTCCAGAACAGTTATAAGATAAGAACTATTTCATATTTAAAAATCCATCTTTATTGATCTCCTTTGTTTAGACACTTCCCCACTAGGACTTTGCATACCATCAAGAAATAATTTTAGTGTCCAAATTTTTTTAACCTTACCAATAAACTATGCAACAGACTATATTTTTATTTTGAGTAAATTCATTTCCCCACCTCATTTATGCCTACCAGATTTCTTCCTCAGGACTATGATATCTCCACTGGATTGGCTCACAGATAGGTACATATATATCATCAGAACGTGACAGAGCAAAATTCACTTTTATTCTGGGATAGGAATTCACTTTGCTTGCCTAATTAATAGAATAGAAAATTTGGGAAGTCATCAGTTTTAATGTAGCATTTATCTATAAAAGCATTAAGTATTTCAACAGTCTCTCTTTCAATAATTGAAGATGTGTTGACTCAATGACTTATTGAAATTCATCAAAGAGCACAAGTTCAACACATTTGAAGAATTCTTACCTCTAGGTTACGACATGAAATTTCTGCCCTATAACTTCGAACATCTTCTAAATCCAGTGTAGCAACCAAGACTTCCTGGCGAAAGGCATTTAAAATTAGACATCCGACACAGGTACAGAATGGCTTTCCAAACCCAAATGTACGGTACAAAGAATTGTTTAAAAAGGGATTCAGTCATTTCCACTGTAGATATTTCCTGCTCAATCTACTCATGAGCATAAAACCAGTGACTTCAATAGGATTCCTCACATGAATTAAATAAGAACAATTTATACTGAATGCACTGGACAATAGACTATCCCACAATCCCTGCACGAGAAAGTTCATACTGACTTAACAAGTTTCTTGTTTGCATAAGGGTTTGCAAAACTGAGCCTATAATTATTACACTCTAATTGACACCTTTGTGTCCAATTGCTTAAATAAGCACATATAAACCAACAAGGCCTGCTCCTCACCACAGTGATATCCAAACCTCCAGGCCTGGTCTACATGAGGATTTTCAGAAATTCTTCCCCTCCTGCAGTTCCATCACTGCAGGCAAAACAAGAAGTGCTAGTGTGGATTGGGGGCAAGTGATTATTTTGCTTGCCCCCAATTGTGCCATTGTGACATCTAGACCCCCTTGGAGCAGGGTTGGATAACTTAGTAAAAAGGCACTTGCCTGGTCTATATTAGGGCATCCAGCCTTCCTAGCACCAACGGAATTGAACCTGTGCTAGACCAATGGCGGGAGAATTTCTGAAAAGCCTCAGTGTAGAAGCAGTCCCACTAACTTTACCTTGCAACAAGGTCTGAGAGAAGGATAGCAATGCCATGCTGAGGGAGACCAAGGAGTGAAATGAATCTCGCAATGTCAGTCAGCCTGAGTTTATTACCACATCATTCAGTGAAAACTGGGATCCTTGAGCAATAGTGTCTCCGTTCATAGAAATCATGGCACAACCATCATAGTACAGACGATCACCATCACAGCCTTTCTGATTGGCTAAGACGTAAATCCCACCACTCTAAGAAGAAAAAAATACATATATTTTTTCAAAATATAACAGTTTGAAAACTATGGAATGTTAAAAGGTAAACTACTGGTTTCTTTTGCCCCCTCCCAACTCCACTCTCCATCTTTACATTGTGACTAATTTAGGGACCATTCCTTCCTTTTCATTTGAAAAAAGTGCTCAGCACTTTGTGGGCCCTGTGAAAACAAATAATATAACACACTGGCTAAGTGTATTACATCTCCCTCAGATGGCTGCTACCAGCAGATGGAGTTGCCCCTTTAGTTCAAGTAGTAGAGGCCATTACTTTAGAACTGAAATTCAAAGTTCAAGATGGCGGGTGTTGCAAAAATAACAATAATTCTTTATAATAGAGGGCTTGGCAAAGTAAGGAAGAAATTATATTTGGATGTCTTGGGGGCACAGCAGATACTGTTAAGCAAGCAAAGCATGTTAAATTACTATGAAGAGACAATCATACACATACTAATCACTTTTCATGGCTTAGCTTGCCATTCACTGGCTTGTTCCCCCTCCACCCCATCTCTATTAAAAACAGATACAGTTTTTACCTAATCACTGAATATATATTTTTTTAGATATAAAAAATGCAAAACATCCTAACATCTTAATTTTTTTTAAATAATTTCCTTTAGAAAAAATTATCATCTTGCTAATCTCCTCTACAGTTATAAACCTCTGAAGGCAAAAGGATAAACTGAGGTGGCAGGGAAAAGCCTCAAGGTTTCAATGTAAATCCAGATCTTTATTTTCCCTTAATGGTATAATTACTGATATTTCTTCAGCTCTCATGTCAATATGAACATTTTAATTAAGATCAGAAAGGAGCCTGTGGCTTTAAGGGAACCACAGAGACTTGTGCCCATGCCAGGAAATCTCTCCCCTTCACTAAGTGGATTATAGCCAAGTAATGAGCTGTCAATCCTGGTAAATTTGCACCATACAGTATGCATGCATATTTTGTTTAGAGCTATATCGGTTTACAATTGGTTGCAATTTTTTTCTGCATAAAGTGGATACAACATTTCATGCTTTCAACAGTAAAATAATTAGTCACTCTGAATGGTGGTTTTGTCTCTTTATTGTTATAGTTTTTTGTTTGTTTGTTTGTTTTTGTTTCTGTTTTTTTAAAAGGAACCAAGATAGAGAAGAATCAAAGGTGCCCATTCTTTGGATCTCACATCCCTGGGCTTTGGTTTAATTAAATACACCCTGGTTTAAGATTCTGCTGACTCTCCTTTGTAGAGATATATATATGAAAAGAAGATTACAGATTTAGCTTTCCAATGCCATCAAGCCTAATTACTAGCACAAGCAGGCAACACTATGCCCTTTCAGAGTAGAGGAGACTACCCTGAAAAACTGGGGTAAGTAATGAAGAGATGAGTTGGTCTTTAAAAAGACCTACCTTTGCTGTTGCAGAATTTACCACATTCACACGGGTGTGAGCTTTCCGCAGCACATGGTGACTCCCCGACGAATTAGTGAAGATCTCTACCCCATCAAGCCCCATTTCAATATGAGGGCTGTAAAAATAAGAGAAAGTACAATACTCAGCTGGCATTTCCTCTGTGTCATTTGTCATTAGTTGCCACTAATTTTGTCTCTTTGCCATGCCTAGAGTAGTCCACTGCCAGTTTAATACGTGTCTTGGTTAGTTCAAATAATGGAAATATTTGCTAAAGCATCATATTTATTTCCCTGCATTGCTCTGTTACTTTGTCATGGATGGATTGTTTCCCAGAGAAAAGGAGGGGCTTTCATCATCCTCCTTTAGGTTATCAAATGCCATCCTTCTAATTCAAAGGAAGTCACCTGTTCATATATCTGAATATATTGATCCCAGCGAAGCAAAAATATCAGATGATCCTTTTTTGAGAAGAAAGATGATTTCTAACATTGAGGAAATGAAAGCATTCCTCCAAGGTCTGTAGCTCTACTCTCTCCTTCTCAGCAAACCCCACAGCACAAACAAATAGATCGACTACAGTCACATGACATGGAGATGAGAAAATGAGCATGCTGCATTTTTTTTTTAATTATTTTTTATGGGAAATTGGTTGAAAATATACTGTTATTAAAAGGACAATCAATCACATCATTGAAAATTTTTGCACTTTCTATAGCTACAAGGAACAAAGGATGACTAGAACTGAAAGAGTTTAGAGAAACATTTACTTTTTTTTTCCTATTTGTTTAATTTATGCATCTGACAGCATTTTGTATTATAGTCAGTTTCACTGTTTCTCCTGCATGTCAATTAGTTCCCCAATCCTGCCTGCTAATCTGAAAAGACGGGGACCCTAGGTAGTTTCTCCCTTGTAAAGAATTTTAAACCTCTACAGGAGAACAGAAAAACTCTTATAAAAAAGTCTAAGGAATTTAAAAATTAAAACAACGAAATTCAGGACACTCTATTTAAAGGGCACTTAATTTGGGCACTGGAATTTACTTTCCCCATAAGCAGGAAAGAAATTTCCAGAGCCTCAGCTGAATACCCTTTAAATAGTATGTCTTGAATTTTGCATGTCCTGAGTTAGCTTAAGCTATCTCGCTATGCACTGCCTGCACTATTAAGTTTAAAAAAAAATAAAGCTGATAATTAAAAATGAATAAAACCTAAATTAAAGAGTGAATAATACACCTGTAGATGAGCGTGTAAGTGATATAATGAGGGAGGTAGAATTCTGCAGTGTGGAATTAGTAAGGTTCTCTGAATATGGAACAATGATTAGGAGTCTCCTTTGCAGTATCTATGGAACAATGATTGGGAGTATCTTTCCTAATTCTTCACAAGACACACAAAACCGTAGTGGAAAGGTTTGGTTCCTTATGTATTATCCTTTGAGACATTGTAGTACAATGAAACTCCTGGTTCATGAACTGGTTAATTAAAACTCTCAAGTTCATCTGTCATCCCAAGGAGTGACTCGGGCACACAGAGTTGTCAACACTGAAACTGTAATACATAAAGACAACAAAATTCTTTGTCCCATTTACTTAGACACTCCCCCACACACCCCGCATGCATTTCTTGCTCCTTGTTATGTTTTGATAATCCAAGTTATGCTGACATTTTCTGAAAGATTTTTTCCATAGAGGAACATTAACTGAGCTTTGCAGAGGCACCTCTCCTTTTGGCAGCTTCAGAACATGCTTCATCCTATTTTTCATTCATCTCTCTGTCTTACCTATTTGGTGCCCACAGCTCTTCACAGATTTCACTCCCTAGGCATGTATCTTTGGTTGCTAGCACTGCATCACCAAAAGGAACAGTTTCCTGAGGAAAACAGAGAACACAGACATGCATGTTTAAACAGGGGGCCTTGTCTAATAGGAGTTAAAAAAGTAATCCCCAAAAAAGAAAAATACTGAACTACATAAAATTAGTATCAAAGCAAAAGCACAATGCACATTGTCTAATCTCAAACTGATTTTACTTTGAGATAGGCCCAAACTGAAAAATCCAGATCAGATTCTTACCTCTCCCAGAGTTCCAGTGGTGTTAGGAGCTAGGGTTTTGGTTCAGGCCCATCTCTTTTTAATTAAAGATTCTGGAGAACAGGGGTAGCTCATGCAGTTCTAGAAGCCACCCTCAGATTTAACAAAAAGGTGTGGCCATAAATCAGAGCTGTCTACTTAGGCCTTGGCTACACTCGGGAATTCACAGAGCTGCCGCGGCAGCGCTGTGAAGCGCGAGTGTAGTCGCGCCGCAAGCGCTGCGAGAGAGCTCTCGCAGCGCTGTATGTACTCCACCTCTCCGAGGGGTGTAGCTTGCAGCGCTGTGAGCGAGCGTGCAGCGCTGCAGGCTCTGATTACACTGGCACTTTACAGCGCTGCACTCACTGCGCTTGGGGGGCGGGGGGGGGGCGTTTTCACACCCCTGAGTGCAGCAAGTTGCAGCGCTGTACAGCGCCAGTGTAGCCAAGGCCTTAGAGATCAAGATGGAGCACTTTGTGCTGTAACATGCAACTGTTGCAGGTTGCACTTGTGCATGAAGCAAGGAGAAAAACCTGTTCTATTTCGGGAAATTCAGGTATGATCCTCAAGCTCCTGGTAAGCAGCCAATGTGATCCTCTGTTGGGCAAACTTTGGACCCTCTTGCCTTGCTGCAGAACATTAACATTTAAGTAAATAAGGCTAAATTATTCACTCATTCTCACAAGCAACTCAAACTTCACTGAAACCATTGAATTTGCATTGTTGTGACTGACAGCCGAATTTGGCCTAACAGTTTTATACTGTCATTAAGTTCTTTTTGATTAAGTTATGTCTAGTTGATACTAAAACAAGATGAGAAAATACATTCCTTAAACTCACCTGTCCTGTCACCTCCTGTATCATCCTGGGGAGAAAATATTCCTCCACAAACCTAAAACAATTATACAAATCAGCAATTCTCAGAAACAAATGTTCTGCTTTAACTCAATGCTATAGTCAATGCTAACCTGATGTTTCATAGAGTTCAAGGTCAGAAGGGACCATTATATCAATACACGTGGATCGTGCCGCAAGGCAGACAGAAATCCATGCTCCATTCTTGAGGTAGAATCTTCTGTAAACATCTAGAGAAGATACCCAGCTGGAGGTGGGTTTAGATCCGTAAACAGGCTGGGACCCTTCCAACCCTAGACTCCATGGAAAGGCTTCTGCTTGGTCTGAAGGCAATCAGGGGAAGCGGTATGGGGGGCAAGAACACTGCCACATTAGCAGCAGACTCTCTTCCTTAAAGAGCCTCCCCTCCATGCATGGCAGTACGGGATATAAGTTTAGTCCTATTTAAAGAGCTTTCTAAATGAAATACCATTAGGTGGCTTAAATGAATTTCCCTTGCTGATGAACCTGCAATAGAAATAATGCATTGGAATGGGGATTTTAATCCCTTTTCTGTGACTGCAATGGCAAATCCATGCTTTTTAGCAGCCTTAGAAGTATGCTGTACACAACCCACCGTGCTCTGCTCCACGGGGTAAACCATCGAAGTTCCCTGTAATTTCCTGCATTTGCCAGTATCATCTTTGGCCTGATCAGAAGAATTTTCCTTTATAAAAAAAAAAAAAAGGGAGAGGGAGTTTAAGTACTTACACTGCAGCAAGGGCAAATGAGTATTAAGAAATGCCAAGTTTCTATTTATTTTTTCAGTATGTTTACTTTGCATATTTGACAGCAATTTGTATATAGTCATTTTCACTGTTTTCCTTTGCATAGTCTATCTGTTTCAGCTTCCTCTCTTGGTTTTGTAGGTCTGTCACACAGCAGTGGGAATTTTTGATGTTTACATTAAAAAGTAAGATGTCATTGTAAAGAGAAAGTTCACAAAAATTGCTAATCTCTTTGAAATTAACAGATATGAAGCTGGTGTTGTCCCATTAAATATAAATGTGTTGCCATATGATTTGTTTTCTATTGATAACTATATACCAAGAAGTTAACCTAACCTGTGACTACAAAAGATATTATCTAGATAAGAAATACATACTTGTTTAAAAAGATCACTCTACAGTTGTAGCGAACATTTCTGCACATAACAGGCCTGTTCAAAGAAAAAAAAAAAATCAGTGTTACCTGAAGCTAAATTAATTTAATAAAACAAGCTGATTATTGAAAAACACTCCAATTAAAAATATCTATCACATTACAGGAGATCTGCTGTAAATGTGATATATATTTTAGCATCCTTTGCCACATTTGACTTGTGTGGTACCTCCAGCTGAGTCAGCAGAGTAGAAAAGCTGACCTTATATATTTAATTTTTAAAGGATACAATTCAGAACCACTTCACTTAATTCAGGAAATCTGACTAGGGATCAGCACATAATTGAAAACATTTTCCCTAATGTCAATGTAAGGTTGCTTCTACTCATGAAGGTAGTTTCTCTGTGATAGCTAGTTAGGATCATAAAGCCCTTGACACATATTTATAAATAGAGCCTCAACATTCCTGGGATATATGCAAGTATTAATCCCACTGGACAGATGGGTAAACTGAGGTACAGAAAGGTTGAAAGAATTGCACATAATCACACAAGTCCATGATTGCCTAGAAATAGGACCCAGACTTTTCCCAAGAGTATGCTCTAAATCCTGGTGATCCTTCCACTCAAATCTCTTTAAAAAAGAAAAAACTGGGCTTTTTATTTTTCAAACTTAAAAATAGTGAAACTACCCAGTTTGTATCCAGAAGAAAAAGAGAGATTTCTAATGGTTCTTTTTTCACTTTCATACTGCAGCTCTTCCCATGTAAAAACTTCATGCACAGTAGCAAAGCTCCTGGTACTGGACAACAACATTAAATACAGAGGATAAGTTTTCAAAAGTGCCTTTATGACTCAGGAGCCCAAGCCAAATTTTTAAAACAACTTAGGCACTTGGAAGCCTAAATCACTTTTCAAAGTGGGGCTTAGGAGTCTAAGGGCTGGTCCACACTACCCGCCTAATTCGGCAGGTAGAGATCGATCTTCTGGGATCGATTTATCGCGTCTCATCTGGACGCGATAGATCGATCCCAGAAGCGCTCCCCCGTCGACTGCGGAACTCCTGCTCGCCGAGAGGAGGAAGCGCTGTCGACGGGGGAGCCTGCCTGCGCCGCGTGGACCCAAAGTAAGTACTTTTAGTTCGATATAGGAAACGTCGACTTCAGCTACGCTATTCTCGTAGCTGAAGTTGCGTTTCCTATATCGATCCCCCGCCCCAGTGTGGACCAGCCCTAAGTCATTAAGACACTACTGAAAAATTTTCCTATCTACACCTACAAGTAAGGTCAACTAGCTACATCATTCAGGGCTATGAAAAATTTCACATCCCATTCAATGTAGTTAGGTCAACCTAACCCACACTGTATACCCTTCTATCGACCAAGCTACCACCTCTTGATGGGATGGATTTACTAAAGCAACGGAAAAACCCTTTCTGTTGCTGTATTGTCTATGCTACAGTGCTCAGCAACACAGCTGCAATGCTACAGCTGGGCCACTGTAGCTCTAGAGCAGGGGTGGGCAAACTTTTTGGCCTGAGGGCCACATCGGGGTTGTGCAACTGTATGGAGGACCGGGTAGGGAAGGCTGTGCCTCCCCAAACAGTCTGGCCCTGCCCCCTATCTGCCCCCTCCCACTTCCCGCCTCCTGACTGCCCCCCTCAAAACCCCCAACCCATCCCCCCCCCCCCCCCGCTCCTTGTCCCCTGACCGCCCCCTCCTGGGATCCCTGCCCCCATCCAACCTCCCTGTCCCCTGACTGCCCCGACCCCTATCCACACCCCTGCCCCCTGACAGCCCTCCCAGGACCCCACCCCCTATCCAACCGCCCTCTGCTCCTCGTCCCCTGACCACCCCCTCCCGGGACCCACCACCCCTAACTGCCCCCCGGGATCCTACCCCCTTATCCAACCCGCCCTGCTCCCTGTCCCCTGACTGCCCTCCCGACCCCTATCCACATCCCTGCCCCCTGACAGGCCCCTCGGGACTCCAGCTCCCAACTCTCCCTGTTCCCCATCCCCTGACCACCCCACCAGAACCTCCACCCCATCCAACCGCCCCTTCCTCTCTGACTGCCCCCCCAGGACCCTTACCCAACCCCCCGCTCCCTGCCCCCTTACCAGCAGCAGGAGCTCGCAGCCGTGACACCTGTCCAGAGCCAGCTGCGCTGCCCAACGGGAGCGGCAGGCCAGAGCGTGGCCCACGTGGCTAGGGTGACCAGACGTCCCGATAAAATCGGGACCGTTCCAATTTTTAGCTGTTTGTCCCGCGTCCCGACTGATCTCTGGTCGGGATGCAATTTGTCCCGATATTTCGCTCCGCCGGCAGCAGGCAGCACTCGGTTTTTTGTTGTTTTTTTTGCTCCGCCGGCAGCACTCGGCTTTTTTTTTTTTTTTTTTTGCCCCTTCCCCCCGGTGTCCCGATATTTTGTTCCTCTGATCTGGTCACCCTACACACGGAGGCATGGCTGCGCGGGAGGGGGGACAGCGGGGAAGGGGCCGGGGACTAGGCAGGACGGTCCTGTGGGCTGGATGTGGCCCGTGGGCCGTAGTTTGCCCACATCTGCTCTAGAGTCCTTGCTATCCAGTAGTGTCTGCTCAGACAGCCGGGTCATCTTTTTCCAAGGCAGCTACCCCTTCGTAATAATTACACAACACTTACATTCCCACGTCACAGATGATGTCTTGAGTGGCAGGAGATTCCAAAAGCTTTGCCAGAACTTCAAATGAATGTAAGAGTGTATCGGACTCATAATAGTGATCCGAACAGCCATAGCCACTGTGTAGAAAAAGATACGAGACAAAAAATTCAGATGAGATCAGAATTAGACACAAGAAGCCACAGCCACTTAAGATAAAAACAACCTCCCAAACATATGGAAATTACACAGAGCACAAAGAAACTATATAGTTTATCATTTACATTGACAGCATTTAAAATTCTACAGTATTGTTGTTGAAGTATTCTTTTACACAAAAAATAACATGGTTTAAAGGACAGAATTGAACATTACATTTACCATCCGGAATTTTCATTACAATAAACTTAATAATTGATGCCACTGGGAGTTGTAAAACAAAGAACTCAATCCTGCACCCTTCGCTACCATTAACACATTTTTGCTCATATAGCCAATCCTGGGGTTTAAACTGCAATTTGCATACTATTACACAGAGTATTCTGCATTACAATTTGTTCTTGACCATTCATTGTTAGTTATTCTGTTGATGAGCAATATATACTTCTCCCCCTTGAAAAGATACCAAATATACAGTAATTAAGATGGTCTCACCAAATTTCAAGCTCTGGTCCAAGTCTGTATCTTGCTCCTTTGTATTTTGCTATTTCAATACCTATAAAATGGCGGGGGGGGGGGGGGAATAAAAGACAGAAAACATTAAATGGTAATCTAACCTGTCAGTGTGCAGAGGGGATCCCAGCATTGGACATAGTCCCAGGTTTGTTTTAATGGTCTCCAACCATATAACAGTGTCATCCTGTAATCTTTTAGTCCATTTGAAGTGTCACGATCCTTTTTGGCTCAAGTTTATTTAGAGGCAAATTTTTCAGAAAAGCTCAGTTTCCATTTAGCACCTTAACAAAATGGTCAGATTTTCCACAGTGCTTAGCAATAACCTCTTCATTTACATACCTAACTGTGAGCTGAGCTCTTTCGAAAATCTAGCCATTAGAGCCTTATCATGACAGAGGGAAGCTAATATATAAGGAAATGGGTCAGAAGGGGCTGTACAAACTAAAGCAGTGGTTCGGTGCAGTGCTTGCTACACACTTGAGGCTGCAGCAGCTCCTCCACACAATTATCACATACTGCGAGAGCTCCACAGGTGCAAGAACCAGAAAACAGGCCTTGCACAACAGATCACCTCCTGGAAAAGAGGGGCTGAAAATCTACTGTGCAAACACTGATGCTGGCTTGACCACTGAGAGCTTCAGCTGCCTCTCTGTGCCCTGCCACAAAGGAGGGCATCATAGAGGCAATCTCTAAACTGCTCAGAAAGGGTCCTTTCTGCTCTGGTCAGGAAGGGATTGGGCCTTAATCTTCACTCTCCTCCTTCCAAGCAGCACCTCCCTCCTTTCTTCCCATTCTTCCTTTGATCCAGAGTGGGTCAGCTGGCAGGACAATCTTAGGCTTTCCAGGTCCCCAGAGTAGCTCCTGGTATCACTTTCCCATGGCAGGGAAGAGACACAGGGAGCTACACTGGGGACCTGAAAAGCCTAAAACTGTCCTGTCAGCTGACCCACTCTGGCTCCAAAAAAAAAATCCCATTTTAATTCAACCAGGGCAACAACATCACCCCCTGCGCTGAGTTTTGCTAGACACCAGTGGGGCTCAAGAGTTCATGGACCGCCTGTCTGGGGCTCAGTTCTCTAGTCACCCCCCACTGCAGCTGCAGTCCCAAGATGCTGAGAGAAATCTCCCTCCCCCGAGGCCGGGGAGGCACCGCTTCCGCGCTAGGTGACGGCTGAAGCCTTGCCCCTAACGTGCCCCCACTTGCTTTTTAAAATCCGTGCCAAATTGCCATCAAAATCTAGAGCCCACTGGTTGAGGGCACAGGTAGCCACTGTCACGGTCCTGCCCATGGCTGCTGCTCCGCCCGGGGCGCCGCTCCTCCCCTGCAGTTGGTTGCACCCAAAGCAGCCCCCGCCCGGCCAGCAGCAACAAACTGCACTACTAAGCGCTTCCGGCGGGGCTGACATTGTTTTACTTCCTGTCTTCCCTCCTCCCCCAGATCCGAGCTCGGGCTGGGTGCCAGGCACTGAGGCGAGAACCTTCAGTACAGCCTCCAAGGGGCCCTGTCAGGCTTCTGTTCCCCGGCTGCTCGCGTCCGTTTCCAGCTCTCAGGCCCTAGCAGCAGGTTGCAATGTTTGGAGAAGGACCTAAACTCCGCAGGGGAATCCAAGCAAATTGTATCGGAAGGGGAGGGAGTGTTCATGAAAACGTTTGTATTAATAGTAGAGGTTTTAGTAAAACTTTTTAAAAACAGCTTTGGGTCTAAACTATCTTAGGGGGCCCCTTTAAAACAAGCAAGCTTTTGCTTGACCTGCCAATCCATGTAATATTTGGGATTGTGCCATTCATTCAGTGTATACAGGGTTCTGGTATAGAGCTTTTCAACTTAAAAAGCTTATGTTTTGTTGTTTAAAATACAAGGTGTAAGGCCCCCTAAATGCTTTAGTGGTGGCAACTGACATATACATTTCTAACAAATAAAATGAAGGTGAAAGATTGTAAATAGTAGGTCTAATCCTGCTCCCATTGTAATCAAAGACAGAAGTGCCTTTTGACTTCAGTGGGAACAGGATTGGGTCCATTTCTTCATTTAGGGCCCAATGGCTGAGTGCCCTCTGATTGGTGCTGAACATGCCCAATTCATACTCAGTTAAGTGGCAGTTGATATGGGTGTTCAGAAGATCATAGAATAGGGTTCTGTATTATGAAACTTAATTGTACTCCCATCCCACACCCTGATCTATGAAGTTTCCCCACCCAGACAGTTTACATGACTAATTATTAGGTATTAAAGTGGTTTGTGCAATAGCAGCTTACTGAAGAATGCAGCCAAAATCCTGAGTGTGACTTCTCCTGCTAGAATCTTTATTCATGTATTAACTATTTCTCAGATATTGTGATTCCCCCACATATGGGCTCCCTGAATCCACTGAGCCCAGAACACTGACAACACTACTCCATTGTCTTGTCCTTTATCTTCTTTAATAGAGATGGACCCAAAGTAAAACCTAAGATCCAAAGACTCCGGACTTCGGGGGCAATTCAAGATTCCCAAATTTTAGGGCTTGGGCTCAGACTAATTTTGTTGCTTCTAATCAGTCTCTCAGTCCAGTTACCCTCTAGGTTTTCAAAGCCCCCACAAATCTCATTAGCATCCACTCTTCCACAGTTGGGGGTCATGTTGAGGGTTTGTCCACATGGTAGGATAATGCACTGTACAGTGGAGTGGTTTCTAAAATGCACTAACATGTTGTGCATTAATTGATCTGTGTAGACCCTGCTGGTGTGTACTGAAGGTTCCATAGTATGTTAAAGTGCACTAGGGAACTTTTTGTGTGCATCAGCAGGGTCTGCACAGATCAATTAATGTGTAACTCATTAGTGCTTAAGAAATCACACCCCTGTAGAGTGCATTGCCCCAACCGTGTAGATAAGCCCTACATTGTACTGTCTCATCTATGACATCTCTCCTTCTCTTAAAACCTTTGTGCCTTTTAGTGCTTTTTCCTCTGATCGCTGATTACATTGAATCAAGCCCTTAAGGTGGCCATTGTATGTAATGTGCCAACTCTGTGGATGGTAGGATTGTAGTGGCCATCAGCTCAGCCATCAAATCTGGAAGCAGCATCATTATTTATTTCAAAAGCATAAACTAAGATTTTTCTATGTATGGACTGATTATAAAGTTACATTAGTTTCATAGTTACAGTCCAGTGAAAAAAATTGTATAGTTTGGTATGGTTTATGTTTTCATCTCACCCCTCATTTGATATGGAAGTAATCTCTCCTGGTTCCCCAGCTGAGTGAACTACTGAACACAACTTAGTTTGCAGTGGAAAATATATTGTAGTGAGGCAGTGTGCTGTAGTCAATTACATAGAGAGGGAGTCAGGGAACTGAGTTCTAATTGACTCTGCCTCTCACTTGTTATGTGAATTTTGAAAAGTCACTTCACTTCTGTTTCCTCCCTCTCTTTTGTCAATTTAGATTCTGATCTAAACTCTTTGAGGCAGGGACATTCTCTATGTGTTTGTACAGCCCCTAGCACACTGGGGCCCCAATCTCAGAGGGAACCTATACATGTTACTGTAATAATAATAGCAATGTGAACATTATTTTAAAAATATTTGACATTTATATGATGGTATCCATTCCCAAAGAATCCTAAGGCACTTTATAAATTACATACAAACAGTGTTGCCAAACCTAACCACTCAAAAATCATGACTTGTGCCCCCCAAATCATCAGATTGCTGTAAAAATCATAAGATTTTTAAAATTAATAATTTGGAGATCTTCATATTTGTCTTCTGAGGCTGAAAACTCTTCAGGTCACATTTTCAGACTTTTCTCTGCAACCGTGAAGGCTAGAAACTTACTAGGGTTTTTAATGAAAGCTGAGAATCTCATGCAATCACGTTAATCCAGAAGTTGTGACTTTAAGAAAAACACCAGATATCACAGGGCTCATAATACAATTGCAAAAGTAGCAACACTGAAACTGCACCACTGAAATGCAGCCAGTTCTAGGGTGGAGAGCAACAACCAACTAGCACACAGCATGCTGCACAACTGAGTGATTATGGGCAGTGGAAATTTTGGCCAGGTAAACTGGGATTTAGTGCTATGGGATTTTTAATCCACACAGAGCAGACAGGTCCTTGGATTTTGAGGGTTTGTTTAAATAATTCTGAATCAAATCTGCTATCCAATAGAATACAGTAAAATACATTGCAGGCTGAAAGAACATAGCAGCTTGCAAGGGACTCAGTGAAGCATAAAATGTCATGGACGAACACGGAAAACAGCAGCTTCCCTAATCACCAATCTCTTATATGTGAAGATCAGCATTTTCAAAATGTCCATTAATGTTGGGCACCAGTTGGGTGCCCAAATTTAATAAACATTTCTAGGGTGACCAGACAGCAAGTGTGAAAAATCGGGATGCGGGTGGGGGGGTTCTAGGCTTCTATATAAGAAAAAGCCTCAAATATCAGGACTGTCCCTATAAAATCTGGACATCTGGTCACCCTAAACATCATAAAATGTAGGCCTTAGTCTCTCTGTGACTCAACTGGTTAATAACACCAACATGTTTTTATGTTACTTTTTTGATCCATAGTTAAGTATCTTGTGAGACTTTTTTAATGTTTGTGAATCTCAGTGAGATTCTCAGATGGAAGGTGCTATAGATGCACAAAGTATGATGACTTCAAAAATTAAATGGATTATTCCTGTAGTCATTAACTTAAAGTTTTGCACCACAAAGCACAGGCAAAGATCTCTGCTGCAGTCATAAATGGCACAGACACAAATGCAGTACTTTGAACTAACCTTAAGACTGCAAGTGCATAGAGTGCTCAGATTAAAAGATAAATAGTTCACTTTTTATCTGTCTACATACGTGCTGGAACTAGGAGTGCTGGAGGTGCTGCTGGGATAGGGTTTACAGTTTGGTTCAATGGCTCTCAGCCGTCCCTCCCGTCGTCTCTCCCCCCCCCCCCCATACAAATTGTTCCAGCACCCCTGTCTCTCTAGATTTTTTTCTATAAAATATTCATAGGGTGGTGGTTGTCATGGTTATTTCATGAGCTGGCTGGTGGTTTGAAACAGTTGCACCAATCCAGCTGTGTAGCACCATGTGATGTTTAGAGAATATGCAGGTGATTGGACAGTAGGTTTAGTATGTAACTCCTGAGGGAGTGGCAAAGACTAAAAAGAGCTTTAACCAGCCTGTAGTAGCCTGTTTTTTTGGTGCTTGTAAGAGTTCAGCTGGGTGGAAGCACAAGCAAAGAAGGGGTAAGGAGTATTTATATTATAATTGGGTTTCTAATTGGAATAGAAACATATATTTGAAACAGATCAGAGTAAATGAGTAAATCTGATAATCAGTTGTATAAATCTTGTCTTAATAAGCAACAGTATGCATATACATGTTACAAAATGTATTACAACAGGTTCATGGCAGTAATGGATAGAATATGGTTAGAAAACATAGACAAAAATGAAAATTTGACCACCAAAAAAGGATTTTTGTTTTGATTTCCTCAACTTCTGTCTCAGATCCTGTTTTCTGACCTGCGCTAGAAATGGGGTAGCTGTGGTCCTTTATAATGTGACCATTTTGCATTGCTGTTTATTTCTGATTTGGTGGCAGTCTGCTCCATATTGTGAGGCTGTTTTTGCAGCCTCCTTTCTCTGCCTTGCCTTTTAACAGCATCTTCCAATGCTGATAGAGAATTACAGCTTTTTTTTTTTTGTAAAGCAGCATTTGTTTGCAAAGTTAAATAAAGCAATTTGCGCAACACAGCAAGGGAATAAGAGACTGGTGTTGGAAAAGATGTGCTACCTGGTCTTCCAATTTCCCTGTAGAAATCTAAGAACATATGTTTATGCAACTTCTGTTTTAAATATATATACAAACTGACCACTGTGTAAAACAAGCTTCATGCTTGCAGGAACTAGCTGATTCTTGATCTGTTAAAGACTTATCTGTACATACACTGTATGGTTTTTGTTGTTAAATATTATGTTCGAAGCCATACCGAGTGAAAGAAACTGGAAGATTAAACTGTTGTGCAATAAATAGACAAGCTTTATGTAGGGTTTTTTTTGGGGTGGGGGGGGTGTTGTATGACGTGCTAAAAAATTCCTCTGTTTAATACATACAAGGCTAGTGAAACCGTTGTTACTTATCACGGTTTTTAGTTAATCATCCATGATCCATTAATTTTTACTGAATGAGTCTTTTGCGTACAGCTGCTATTTTCTTTCAACCTGCAAAATAGTTTACAGTATCCTAAAGGAGAGCTGATTTGAGTTAGGGTTCATTTAAAAACAAAATCAATAAATAACCAAGGTCCTGTCTTATTTTTGTGAATTAAAAATCTCATCATACTTCATGCAAATGTCCTTTGTCAAAATTTCTCCACCTCTCAGTTTTGTAGCATTTTTTTTGCCAGTTGTTGAATGCTTCCGGCCATTCCAGAGGTGGTTGCATTTCAGTGGTGCTGTACGTCTTTTATAAAGCACTCTGATGAGATGGGCCTGACGCAAACTTACAATCCAGAACCACAGTGAAAGCCATATTAACTATTGTTATTTAAAATGACTTACATATTTTTTACTCTACGATCTTTGTGTCATTCCTCTACTACAAAAATCACAGTTTGTGCTTATATAATAAATAGAATAATTCTTTATAAAGATGAAAAATATTTTCAGAATTCTGGACATAGGAATATGATAATTGTAGCCCAGCTCTAACTGACAAAACTTAATATCACCACATCTTTAAAAGCTACTGCTGTCTTTCCAAAGGGGAACAATGAGCCAGTAGCCATTCTAGTCGCACCTCCTTTTAAGAGCTTGATTGGATGTAAGAAGTAGTCACAGAGGAAACAGCACTAAAAGGAACTAAGGTTTAAAAAGTTTTATGAGGAGGGGAAGTATCCACTAGAGCAGAATTTGCAATACCTAAGGTTACACAGTTTTAAAAGTCTGCCTCCCAACACACACATAGGTACTGCACAGAGACCTGGATGTAGGCTGACCAGATGTCCCGATTTTATAGGGACCATCCCAATTTTGGGGTCTTTTTCTTATATAGGTTCCTATTATCCTTGACCCCCCTGTCCCAATTTTTCACACTTGCTGTCTGGTCACCCTACGTGGATGGGAAAGTGGATAGAAAGAGGCCTATGCATGGGCTTTAAACACCAAAACCAAGTGGATCGGGAAACCTCAAAGATTATAGGTGGGCTTGATCCCACAAGTTAGGATCTAAGTGAAATGAAAATTTCCATGAATTCCTCCTCCACAGTGGTTTCTGGATTGCGAGTTTTACTTCAGACCCATCTCTGGTTAAGATGCTGAAGGACGGGTCAGAGAAATAGCACGTTCACAATGTTCAGGACCCACTGAAGTTCAGAGAGCGCGTTTCAGGAAGCCCCTAGATGAAGGAATTTAAATAGCTAAGAAGCTTTAAGATGACAGTGAAGATTCCAGCACAAAGGAGAGTCATAATCAAGAACAATCAGCAGTTGTTTGTGCAATATTAGCTTGATTAATCACCTTTGCAGTCTTGGAACTAGTCAGGTAAACTGTGTGTTGGACAGTTTCTGGAGCAGGAGAGATTTCCTAACTCATTAGTGTGGCTGGCTGCCTGTCACATGAATGTTTGTTTGTTTTTACCACCAGAGTTTGGTTGAAAATGTGGGACTTGTCTACATGGGAAAGTGAATTTAACCCCATATTGTTATATCTGTAAACCCCACCCAGGTACACACTTATTCCAGCATAAGTAGGCTTGGCAGAATTAGATTTTAATTGTTTTATAATTTAAATAGTTAATATAGGTGTTTATTTTAAAGCATTTTTCTCTCTTTAAATTTTCAAATTTGTGGGAAATTATAGGGGCAGGTCAAACAATGGGGAAGTTAGACAACAATTATTTAATGGCAATAAATGTTGAGATTTAAAGGTTTATAACAACTAAAACCAAATTGTCAATATCACTTGTCAAAATATACAAAGTAAATATCCTTAAATCAAACTAATAGGTTCTTAAACAACATTTTTTCTTAATAATAAAAATACTGATAAAAAAGTATCAATGGAAATATTTTCTTCATCAATTGTGTGTATATGGTGAAATCCTGTTTACTGATATATACCAATAAAGATCTAGGCCTTCCAAGCCTTAAGTATAAGAGTGTTGGGGGTTTTGTTTTTTCTGTTTATCTTATATTGTCAGGAAAGGGGTTTAAGCCATACCATAATAAGCCACTCATATGAAATTAGACTGTCCATCTCCATTATACCAGAATAACTATGTCAGAAAAACTGGCAAAACTTTTCCATGTAGACAGTTGCTGAGTTGCAGGTAGAGGGCTGAAGGCCAATGAGGAGGCATGACTGCTCTGGATGTGTGTCTCTCTCTCCTTTCTATCTGGTTTTCAAACTGTTTTTTGTGCTTTGGTGGTAGGTCAATTAGTCACATATCCATGGATTATGGTGTTATTAATGATAGACCAGCTGGGTAGGAGCATCAGCAAACAATCCAGACTTGCACACCCAGAACTCTTGTTTTGGGGAGAGGGAGAACCTAGGGTTAGATTTGAAAGGGCTTGGCACTCACAACTGGGGTCTGATTTTCAGAAGTGCTTCATTCCCATTAGAAAATCTTGTCATAAGTGCCACAAAGAGTTCAGTACTAAATGGAAACTGAGCCCTTATGAAAATTCTGACCTTGGAGAACAGGTTTAAATGCTGTGGAGCCAGCCACCTACCCCCTTATAGCTAGTTTGAGTTTGTTTCTGCTTCTTGTTCTTATTGAGGAAGACTGACTGAAAGCATTGGTCACCTTCCTGAATAAGGATCTTTCTGCCATTGGAGAAATTTTCACCAGTGCAGTAATTTCCCCCAAGTGTAAACATGCTGCAGTAATGTAAAGCTAGCTTTACACATGTTACTGGAGTAAGCACCACAGTAAGCTTGGTGTAGGATGTCTCCATTAGAGGTACATCAGCACAAACCTCTCTTGTTATACTGTTGCAAATACAATGCTGCTAAGTTGTTCAGTTTTATCACATCTAAATATTTAGAAGCTGAGGCTTGAAGAAACACACTAGAGTCATGTTACCTGATAATCTCAATTCTCTTTAATGAAAGTTTCTAGTCTTCATACTTGTGTGGAAAAGTTTGAAAGCATGACTCCTACCGACTCAAACACCAAAAGGCAAATAAAAATAACCCAAAGCTTATTTTTAAAATCTCATGACTTAAAATATCATGATTATGTGGGGGCCTGACTCATGAGTTTTGAATCTTTGCGGTCGTAGGTACTGCCAAGATCACTAAAATAGGAAAGTATTTTTCTTCAGGGGCTGAATTGGTTACTATTAAGTTGTCTGATACCCAGTGGCTAGACCCTGCTAGCTAGTGAACTTCTCTACTTCCTCTTCAGCTCCATTTGGTGGGGTCAGGAAACCATTTAACTGCCCACTCAGGCAAGGATATTTACATACTGTGACTTTGGTGGGCAATATACACCTGCAGATTCCTAGTTGCATACTGCCCAGGAATCTGCAGGTACAGATACAAAACTTTGTATTATGGATATAATTTGGATCTAACTTTGTGTTATGATTCATAGATTCTAGGACTGGAAGGGACCTCGAGAGGTCATCGAGTCCAGTCCCCTGCCCTCATGGCAGGACCAAATACTGTCTAGACCATCCCAGATAGACATTTATCTAACCTACTCTTAAATATCTCCAGAGATGGAGATTCCACAACCTCCCTAGGCAGTTTATTCCAGTGTTTAATCACCCTGACAGTTAGGAACTTTTTCCTAATGTCCAACCTAAACCTCCCTTGCTGCAGTTAAGCCCATTGCTTCTTGTTCTATCCTTAGAGACTAAGGTGAACAAGTTTTCTGCCTCCTCCTTATAACACTCTTTCAGATACCTGAAAACTGCTATCATGTCCCCTCTCAGTCTTCTCTTTTCCAAACTAAACAAACCCAGTTCTTTCAGCCTTCCTTCATAGGTCATGTTCTCAAGACCTTTAATCATTCTTGTTGCTCTTCTCTGGACCCTCTCCAATTTCTCCACATCTTTCTTGAAGTGCGGTGCCCAGAACTGGACACAATACTCCAGTTGAGGCCTAACCAGCGCAGAGTAGAGCGGAAGAATGACTTCGTGTCTTGCTCACAACACACCTGTTAATACATCCCAGAATCACGTTTGCTTTTTTTGCAACAGCATCACACTGTTGACTCATATTTAGCTTGTGGTCCACTATAACCCCTAGATCCCTTTCTGCCATACTCCTTCCTAGACAGTCTCTTCCCATTCTGTATGTGTGAAACTGATTGTTCCTTCCTACGTGGAGCACTTTGCATTTGTCTTTGTTAAACTTCATCCTGTTTACCTCAGACCATTTCTCCAATTTGTCCAGATCATTTTGAATTATGACCCTGTCCTGCAAAGCAGTTGCAATCCCTCCCAGTTTGGTATAATCTGCAAACTTAATAAGCGTACTTTCTATGCCAATATCTAAGTTGTTAATGAAGATATTGAACAGGGCCGGTCCCAAAACAGATCCCTGTGGAACCCCATTTGTTATGCCTTTCCAGCAGAATTGGGAACCATTAACAACAACTCTAAGTACGGTTATCCAGCCAGTTATGCACCCACCTTATAGTAGTCCCATCTAAGTTGTATTTGTCTGGTTTATCAATAAGAATATCATGCGAGACAGTATCAAATGCCTTACTAAAGTCTAGGTAGACCACATCCACAGCTTCTCCTTTATCCACAAGACTCGTTATCCTATCAAAGAAAGCTATCAGATTGGTTTGACATGATTTGTTCTTTACAAATCCATGCTGGCTATTCCCTATCACCTTACCACCTTCCAAGTGTTTGCAGATGATTTCCTTAATTACTTGCTCCATTATCTTCCCTGGCACAGAAGTTAAACTAACCGGTCTGTAGTTTCCTGGGTTGTTTTTATTTCCCTTTTTATAGATGGGCACTATATTTGCCCTTTTCCAGTCTTCTGGAATCTCTCCCGTCTCCCATGATTTTCTGAAGATAATAGCTAGAGGCTCAGATACCTCCTCTATTATCTCCTTGAGTATTCTAGGACGCATTTCATCAGGCCCTGGTGACTTGCAGGCATCTAATTTTTCTAAGTGATTTTTAACTTGTTCTTTTTTTATTTTATCTGCTAAACCTACCCCCTTCCCATTAGCATTCACTATGTTAGGCATTCCTTCAGACTTCTCGGTGAAGACCGAAACAAAGAAGTCATTAAGCATCTCTACCATTTCCAAGTTTCCTGTTACTGTTTCTCCCTCTTCACTGAGCAGTGGGCCTACCCTGTCTTTGGTCTTCCTCTTGCTTCTAATGTATTGATAAAAAGTCTTCTTGTTTCCCCTTTATTCCTGTAGCTAGTTTGAGCTCATTTTGTGCCTTTGCCTTTCTAATCTTGCCCCTGCATTCCTGTGTTGTTTGCCTATATTCATCCTTTGTAATCTGTCCTAGTTTCCATTTTTTAATATGACTCCTTTTCATTTTTTAGATCATGCAAGATCTCGTGGTTAAGCCAAGGTGGTCTTTTGCCACATTTTCTATCTTTCCTAACCAGCGGAATAGCTTGCTTTTGGGCCCTTAATAGTGTCCCTTTGAAAAACTGCCAACTCTCCTCAGTTGTTTTTCCCCCTCAGTCTTGATTCCCATGGGACCTTACCTATCAGCTCTCTGAGCTTACCAAAAATCCACCTTCCTGAAATCCATTGTCTCTATTTTGCTGTACTCCCTTCTACCCTTCCTTAGAATTGCAAACTCTATGATTTCATGATCACTTTCACCCAAGGTGCCTTCTACTTTCAAATTCTCAATGAGTTCCTCCCTATTTGTTAAAATCAAGTCTAGAACAGCTTCCCCCCAGTAGCTTTTTCAACCTTCTGAAATGAAAAGCGGTCTGCAATGCAGTCCAAGAATTTGTTGGATAGTCTGTGCCCCGCTGTGTTATTTTCCCAACATATATCCGGATAGTTGAAGTCCCCCATCACCACCAAATCTTGGTCTTTGGATGATTTTGTTAGTTGTTTAAAAAAAGCCTCATCCACCTCTTCCATCTGGTTAGGTGGCCTGTAGTAGACTCCTAGCATGACATCACACTTGTTTTTACCCCTTTTAGCCTAACCCAGAGACTCTCAACACTTCCATCTCCTATGTCCATCTCTACCTCAGTCCAAGTGTGTACATTTTTAATATATAAGGCAACACCTCCTCCCTTTTTCCCCTGTCTATCCTTCCTGAGCAAGCTGTACCCATCCACACCAACATTCCAATCATGTGTATTATCCCACCAAGTTCCAGTGATGCCAACAATGTCATAGTTGTATTTATTTATTAGCACTTCCAGTTCTTCCTGCTTATTACCCATACTTCTCGCATTTGTATATAGGCATCTAAGATACTGGTTTGATCTTGCCTCCCAGTTTTGCCCTGAGCCTCCTTTCTCTCTGACATTATAGCCCACGCTCCCTCTTGTTTCCAACCCATCTCCCAGGTCTCCATGTTCACCACTTACCTGTGGGCTTTGCTCACCTGTCCCCATTGAACCTAGTTTAAAGCCCTCCTCACTAGGTTAGCCAGTCCGTGTCCAAGCCAGTCTGTGAATAGAAGAACTTTTATTGTTAGGGTTGTGTGTTTTTTGCTCATTACACAACTACAATTATATGAAGACACTTCTTGGGCACTCTTGGTTCCCTAATAGGGTTGCCAACTGTCTAATCCCACAAACCCAAACACCCTTGCCCTGCCTCTTCCTGAGGCCCCACCCCTTCTCCGAGGCCCTGCCCCTGCTCACTCCATCCCCCCCCTCCATCGCTTGCTCTCCCACCCCTCACTCACTTTCACCGGGCTGGGGCAAGGGATTGGGTGCGGGAGGGGATGTGGGCTGTGGACTGGGGGGTGGGACCTAGGGGCTCGGAGTGTGGGAGGGGGCTCCAGGCTGAACCTGGGACAGAGGGTTGGGCCATAGGCGCCGACTCCATGGGTGCTCCAGGGCTGGAGCACCCATGGGGAAAAATTAGTGGGTGCTCTGCACCCACTGGCAGCCAAGCTCTCCCCACCCCTCCCCATCCCACCCCCTCCTCCACCCCTGAGCACACCGCATCCCTGCTCCTCTG